>NW_015555896.1:457818-525579 GCF_001515605.1 Sinocyclocheilus anshuiensis | reverse complement strand
CCTTTGGTTTGTGGAAAATCTCACTTCATTTGGTGATTTTAATGTCTGTAATTTACCTGAGCATCCTAATGTGTATACTAAGAGCATATCTCAAATGGATCCACAAAATAATCAAAAATGTTAAGTGACTTCATGAAAACTTCTTGAATATATTATTTCAGTAAAAGTATTACATTGCAAGCATCAATTCAAAGTGTCCTCATTGTCACAACCACATATAAGTATTACATGACGGACACATGTCAGTCACTTCACATGAGCAAGTAAGGCTCACATCTTGCCTACTTGATTAGGCAAAGAGTAAAAACTTCAAAACTGATTATAAAAAAAAGTTTAAAATAAACAGAGTAATTTAAAAACAGAGCTTCTAAAGCACAGATTTCCCCCCACCCCCACATTTTTTGGTCCTTAAAATGCTTTGGTGTAGAACTGAACTAGAACTAATTTCTATGCATCTCACCTCAATCTACTGTTGCTAATTCCAAAACATCATTTCAGAACTATAATAATATAACTCATGCAGTTATGAGAGAGAAGAAAGAGGGAGTGAGTAAGCATGTGTGAATTATTTGAATTTGCACAGCTTGACAGCATTACTAATAGTGAAGCCACATGTTTAACTACTTAAAGAATAGTGACGTTAACACTTCTCTTCTGAGTAGGCCTGATTCCTGCCAGCTATAGAAGAGTGGGCTGGCAGATATGTTGGGTGGTCAAGATTTTTTAATCAAAGTTTTTAAACTTTGATGCTATGTCTATAGCTTTACAAACAGGCAGATAGACAGACAGAGAGACAGACAGATAGATATATAGATGCCACTCACAAACCCACTGTGTGATTGAGAGCCTCTACTTTTCAAAGTCAGAAAAGCTAATAAAACTACAAAAAATATAGCACTTTTCTGGTGTTATTTTAATGATTGGGGCAGTATTCAGCCCTTCCCCAAAATTCTCATCAAATAGCCCATCTCAGATTGCTTTTAATGCAAAAATCGTTAAATAAATTAATATTAATGCTGTCTTTGTTTAGAAGTTCTGATTGGATAGGAAAGATATTTGGGTGGGCTCATGGCCAGATCCCATAGACAGATAGCTCAACCGCTCAGCTATCTATCTATGACATCTGGTCTTGTTTCTGAGAAATGTCATGTTTTCCAGTAGTGAAAAAAATGTATTGATGAAATAGCATGGGCAGAGCTGATAAGTTTCTGTGCGTGAGTCTGTGGGAGAGGGCAGGAGTAAGATCATTTTGTTTAAATCAGTGTAGTTAGATCAGTGTCTTTGTGGTGTTGGATTCTTTTGCTGTACTAGGGTGCAAAGCTCGTCGAAGTAACTGAAACAATTTGGCAAACTGGTAATGTGGTCAAGACCCTCCTGGACCCACTTTGGCCATGCAGTTACAGAAGAAGAAAAAAAAGCAGTTTAGGATGTCTGTCAGCTAATCAGAATCAATCATTTTAGAGCTGTTTTTTATTTTTTAAGAATGCTTAATTGCTATGTGCTGATTAAGGGGACTTACAACATCATGTCTTTCAGCCATCATTACTCCATGAACTAACAAGAAGGAAGGAGAAATCGGTCTGCATCAGGTTGTCCTTGTTTATTTAGTCTTTCTGGAAGGACATTAATACCTGTTATGACACTTCATAACAGTTGTATTATGAACTGTAAAATATTCAAATACCAAATTGCATGCATACATGCTTCATCCTTCGCATATCTTTTCATCACTGTGTTGCTTATGCTGCAAGAAAAGCATACCTCGTGAGCAACTCAACGTCTCCACCCACCTTTCAGGTATATTTATACAGTGTTTTGTCAGTAAGAGCTCACTGATTGTCTTCATGATGACCATTATCTCTCTGCTCCTGCTGGCCTCTCTGCTGCCACACCTGACCTTCACTGGTGAGACTGATTATATAACAGCATTTATTATGATGTTTAATTGGTATGTATCGAATAAACTGACTAACAGCACTATCTCTTTCTCAGCTCATGTGAATGTGGGAATAGTGAATGGCACAGAAGTAAAACCCCACTCCAGACCTTACATGGTTTCTCTTCAGAAGGACAAGACACATGTCTGTGGTGGATTCCTCATCTCTGATGAGTTTGTCTTGACTGCTGCACATTGCTGGAATGGGTAAGAGTTTTGTTTAGTCTGAACTGTGTTTCATGTGTTAAAATCATTTTGGCTGACATAACACACTTGCAGTGCAACCAGTGCTTAATTTGTAAATGAATATTTCCCGGAACAAAATCAGCAATTAAAAGCTGCTGTGACCGACATCGACCATACAACTTAAATTTTCCCGGAACATACAGTGACGTCACAAAACAGTGATAGCGCAACTATAAGAACATCATTCACAAAAAAAGAAAAAGATAAGGAACATCATTCACAAGTTTCTGAACGAACTTGTGTATTATTCCTTAACATATATACACGGCCTATGATTTTTTTATATGTGTAGCTGATATGATTATTATAAAATAATCAGGAAAGTAAGAAAGTAATGTAAAGTAAACAAATTAAATCACTTACATTGTCTAATCTTCAAGAAGAGCCCACAGTGCATTGAAACCCTTCTTGTCAACCTCCTCCCACCTGTGGACTTTGCTGCGTGTGTCAGTCGCATATCGGTGTCCTTTAGCAATCCAAGATCTAACGTACGTTTCTGGTTTAAATTTGCACAGTGGTGGTCCAACAAGGCATAGAAATAGCAGGGTTGAAATTGTCTTTATGTTAAGAGAGGCGCGGCTTGATGTGCATATCAAATTCATATTAGAGAAGCCCCGTTCGCATTCTGCGCTGGAGATGGGAATTGTATTGATGCACTTAAAAAGGTCGTTGAGTTCATTTGAGACCTGTTGTCCATTACTGTCCTTATACTCTCTGTAAGCACGCAATACAACTCTGGGAGTGTCGATTCGAAAACGCTCGCAAAGGGACTCAACTTCACTTTCCCCGAATAACGGCCCGGTGTTTTCAGGCCAGTATTGGGGGTACAGCACTTTCAGTTCATCAATCATCCTGCTGTATGAGTGAGTGACGTGACATGTGGCCAAGTATGGTTACCCATACTAGGAATTAGTGCTCTGCATTTAACCCATCCTTAGTGCACACAAACAGCAGTGAACACGCACACACCGTGAACTTGGAAGCAGTTCTCTTGTATTGCCCTCTGGCTTACTGCTGTGTGTCGCCCAGGCTGATCTGACATAGCATCAAACACTCGCATTTGTCGTACAATTGATTTGTGCGCATCAATTATCTCTTTTTTGCATTCACTTTTTTGGAGTTCAACTGATAGTTCTGAAAGTTCTTGAAGAGCGTCAAACATGAGTCCCAAATTGTTAATGAAAACATGAGAAGATATTCGCGTGATGAGACCAGTGTAGGTGCTCCGAGTCACACTGTCACGTGAGGCATCAGCAGCTGCTTCGCTGAAGTGCTTATAGAGAGCGGGGTAATTGTTCTACACAGCCTCGACAGTTCTGAAGCTTGATGCGACCCACCAAGTGTCTAGAATTCTCCAAATTTTGTGCAGCTGGATGTCTAGGCTTTCTGCACACTCTTTCAGCTCCATTCTATTTTTGTTTGATGTGTGATAGAGCTAGTAAAGTTTATTCATGAGGATTTTGAAATGATCAATTGCTCCAATTGCTTTGAGCGTATCACTCACAGCAAGCTCGAGTCTATGTGCTGTACAATGCCAGCCGGTGTCACCAGGGAACAGGGCCTGCATTCTAGCTACTACCCCACTTTTACGTCCAAACATCACTGAGGCTCCATCAGTTGTTATGGCAATCAGCTGCTTGTAGAGGAATTCCTTTGTAAAGTTGCATCTCTCTAGACTGGACAGTAGGCTGTGAACAATTCCCTCGGCACTTAAATCATCCAGTTCCACTAGATCAACAAATATATCAGCAGGCATGTCCATGTCTTGTAACTGCAGTCTCATGTAAATGATAACGGCACTTTTCTTGCTTAGACTTGTTGCCTCGTCAATAATAAGGCTAATTTTGGGGGCACTTTGCACAATTTTTTCGAACAATTTACATCATTTCAGTTGAGATGTGTTCCTGAATACTGGCGCATGCTACATTAGAATGTAAGATACGCCCCATATCGATGCCATTTAACTCCTGGCAGTCAATTTCGTGTTCGAATCCATGGGCAGGTCTATTGCATTTTGCCTCTTTGTACGGTGTTCGAAATACTCTAGCAGTCGTTTCGATCTGTTCAGACTGTGCGTTAACAACACTCCGTTTAAGTGTATTCTGACTGGCCTTCTGCAAAATGCCTTCTGCTGCCATATGTGATTTAGTACGAAGTACTTTTTTACGAAGTGACCGTTGCTGTTTTGTTTTACCTGGAGTCGTGGATGTCACCGCACAATTCACCCACTCAGATGCTAATTTCATCCCAACCGTTGGTCAGGTCCAAGCGACCCCACACTCTGACAGGTGCGACAGCCCAGTTTTTGATTTTGCATAATCAACCACGGATATACAACTTGTTTGTTCTTAAACTGTTCTTGAGACCAAATATCGTTCATTTGATCGATGGAATTTTTTGACACCGACAACGATGTTGATGCCTCTTCCATTAGGCCTATTTCTGACTGACTCGCTTTGCTTCTGTCCCTCGCTGTCCTCATCCAGGGCTGCGGTTCTATCTTCTTTCCTCATCTCTTTTCATCAGGCACACCATCAGCTTTGCTCGTGGTTGTAGATTTAAAAAATGAAAATATGTTTAACTGTCTCTTCGACATTTTGACAATAATAATTATTTCGTTAAGACAATATACCCTTCTCTCTTTCCGCACATGTTAATGCCGGATCGTTTAAAACAAATACCGGAACGCAAAACACGAAAATCTGACATTTTCCGGAACAGGATCCGACTCAAATTAAGCACTGAGTGCAACCATATATGTCATAAATGAGCAGCATCATGACTCAACCCAGCACAAAATGCTTTTTCAACAGAAATGAGATTCTGACAGTTGTGGTTGGTGCTCATGATTTAAGGAACAGTAAGAGTTCTGATCACATCGGAGTGAAGAACTGCATCCCACATGAGAACTCTGATCTGAATGACATCATGCTTTTAAGGGTAACCAACTGTAATGCTTTTAGTTATTCAAAATAGTGATCAGTACATATAAAACTAGTGATTCCTGATCAGATTCTAATCATCACTACCACAAATCACCTTGACCATCAGGGCTTCTGTACTAACCTCAAAATAGCAGTGTAATCAACTGCAGTTCGATCTTATAAAAGATTATTAAACCTCTTTATTAATAGTGGTTGTGTTTTTGAATTACAGCTACAGAGAAAACTCAACCTAAATAACTACGTTAAATGGATATCATTACCAAAGGTTGGGGAAGATGTCGAAGCAGATACTATCTGTAGCGTTGCGGGCTGGGGACAACTGCAGACTAACGGCCAAAACAGCAATCGTCTAATGGAGGCAAGCGTGTATATATTGAATAACAGAGAATGTGAAAAAAAATGGGGACCAATCTACTCAGTCTCAAAGATGATGTGCACACGTGGCCATGGTGGATCCTGCTTTGTACGTACAAAAGATGATTCACAGAATTGATTATGTTAATTTATGAACTGAGTGTCGACAGATACAGTATTTGGCATTTTAGTGATGTGCTGATCTGGGTTTCTTCACAGTATTCCTCAGGAGGTCCTTTGGTTTGTGGAGACACTGCAGTTGGCATCACAGCTTTTGGATATAGATTACAGTGCAATTCACCTCAGTATCCTAATGTGTACACTAAGATTTCACCATATCTTCAATGGATCAGCCGCATAATTAGAAATGTGAAGCGAGTTAAGTTCTTGAATTCCTCTGCATACACTGAAAAAAATAATATGCTATATGATTTACGTAAAAATATAGTGCATCATTTTTGCATCCCTCTTCTTAAGTAAATTTCACATGGAATTTTAAGCAGCGTTACTTAAAAATCTTTAGTTGGCAATGCTTAAATATTTGAGTATCCCAATGAATGGTTTTGCTCAAATTTATTAGCTGGTGTAACACAATATTTTAAGTAGATTTTACTAATAAATTTCTAAAGTCATTTCTACAATAAAAGTCTTGTTTACCCCATTATAAAATTTAAGCTCATTTAGATTGATAATTTTAAGTTTTTGTATTTTAAAATACCTAGGTACTGCTCAGTACTTAAAATGAGTTATACAATGAGTGGAAGACATAACTGGTGAATATTAAATGACTTCTTTATTTTCTTTTTTTTACAAATGCAACTTCAAAATCTCTTAAAACATTTTTGAAAATGACTAAAAATACAGATTACTGAACAACAGTAAACATTCTGTAACAAATAACTAAGCATCAACATGCTTTTTTCAATATTTGTGGTGTTGTATGCTTGTGTGTGTGTGGTATAGAGTGGAGTATGTTGTTTACATAATGTTTGTGGTGTTGTATGCTTGTGTGTGTGTGGTATAGAGTGGAGTATGTTGTTTACATAATGTTTGTGGTGTTGTATATATACAGTATATATATGTGTGTGTGTGTGTGTGTGTGTGTGTATGCCATTCTACAGAACTGGTGCAAATTCAGGCTTGTATGAGTTTTGAATTTTTCTTTTCAAATTTATTTGTAAATTTGTATTGCATTGCATGTGAAATGCATAAATTGAATGTGGGTACACTAGAATCTTTGTATGTTTTTCACAATTTCAGCAAATTTTAAAGTGCCCCTATTATGCTATTTGGAAGGTTCATAATTTGGTTTTTGGAGTCCACAACAACAGGTTTACATGCATACAAGGTCAAAAAAAAAAAGAAGTTTTTTTTTTATAATATGCATTTAATTTTACGTTATTTCTCATGTTGTTTACATAATGTTTGTGGTGTTGTATGCTTGTGTGTTTGAGTGCAGTGAAGTGCTGAGTATGTAATGTGTGGTGTTGTATGCTTGTTGACTTGCATGTGTGAGTTTTGCAATGTTCTGTGGCATTAAAAATGCATTAACAAGACACTTAAGTATTTAAATACCATAATTATCCAAAATCATGTGTGACCGTACGGTTGATATGTCTGTAAAGTACATCATATAACATATATATTGCCATACATCTATATATATTAAATATAATTTTTTAATTGCATGTGAAATGCATAAATTGAATGTGGGTACACTAGAATCTTTGTATGTTTTTCACAATTTCAGCAAATTTTAAAGTGCCCCTATTATGCTATTTGGAAGGTTCATAATTTGGTTTTTGGAGTCCACAACAACAGGTTTACATGCATACAAGGTCAAAAAAAAAAAGAAGTTTTTTTTTTATAATATGCATTTAATTTTACGTTATTTCTCAACGACTCTCAAATGGACCCTTTTCACAAGACTGTGATGATGCGTTTCAGCGGTCATCAGCATCGTAAATCCTCGAAAGTTTTATATATTTAGATTTTTTTTTTTAAATGTATGTACATTTATAACAATAAACTTTGTATTATATCACATTTGCATCAAATTATTTTACAAAAAATAGTTAACGCTAATGCGAGGGTGTTTCTATTGCAGCATCTATGGGAGGGACGGTAAATTTGACATTAGTCTCTGTCATTAGTCTGTCAATTTTTTTCCTTTTTTGAAAGTCATTTTTCTTTCGCTATTTGAGCAAAAAGGAATGCAAAAAAATATATCTGTGGTACTCTCCCATTCACTGCTCTCGAAGTTTACCCAACTATGACGACTTTTGCTGCTGAGAAATCTGTAAATGTGAAAAAGGTCTATGATTCGTTCGAAGATTCATCTTTCCAGACCCCTCCTTTGCATGAGGCTATTCTGCTCTGATTGGTCAGATGACCCAGTCTGTTGTGATTGGTCTACTGCGTACAATGCATGTCAGAACACCCATTCTATTATGACAATGATAGTGCTTCACTCTGTTCTAAATATAAATAATCAGAGGGGAAAAAGTTGTTTTACACTTATGTCAGTGAACCGGAACCACAGCTTAGTAAAGACCCAAACAATATGGTAATATGCGTTAGCCGAACCCAGCCATGGAGTACTGGTAAAGCACTGCAGTTTGTAAACCAACATATTGCTCCACCCTTTATCATGACTCCAAGTAATAAGAACTACAGACATTCTATATTAACGAACACATTTCTAGACAATAGCAGGCCCACAGCTGATTAGCAGAACTATAACGTGAGTTAGCCGGAGACCTACAGCTGCACTGAGTGTATACACAACACACAAAACTACATGTTTTGCATGCTCGACAGAACATTAAAGAAACAATTATTAATCATACTTACAGGTCGTTATTCGGAGGAGCAAGCTGGTCCAAACAAACTGGGCTCTGACCCATCTTTCAAAGACAACCGGTTTACGAATCCTGCATTGAACTCAACGGAGGTTGGGGAAGCAGCCGTAAGTGAAATGACAGGAACAAAACAAGAGGTTGTGATTATACTGCTGTGGTATCGTAGTAAAGATTCATTTTAACCACTGATTCTTCACAGCCTCATCCTTTGGAAGTGAATATAAAGTGAATCCACTTTCACAGTGCAGAGCACAGCATCTTCTCAACATTACGTTATCCACATGAATGAGCTACAGCGTTTGAGGGGGTTAAAGGGTTAGTTCACCTATATATATATATATATATATATATATAATGCACAGAAGCAGAAGTTATATAGTGATTACGGGCTTAAAGGGCACACTGAGCTTTCATTTGAGGGTATTTTCATCAAAATTAGAGGAAAGGTTAAGGAATTACAGATCTTTAATATGTACCTCCCCCCTTTTTCAAGGGACCATAAGTAATTGGACAAATGACTCAAAAGTTTTTCATGGACTGGCGTGGGCTATTCTTTCGTTATTTCTCAATTAAGCAGGTAAAAGGTCTGGAGTGTGCCATTTGCATTTGGAAGCTGTTGCTGTGAACCCACATCATGCAGTCAAAGGAGCTCTGCATGCAGGTGAAACCAGTTGTTAGGCTTCAAAAACAAAATAAATTCATCAGAGTTTGGTACATTCTGAGAAAAAAAAAAGAATGCACTGGTGAGCTCAGCGACATAAAAAAGGCATGGATGTCCACGGAGGACAACAGTGGTGGATGATCGGAGGATGGTAAAGAAAAACCCTTTCACAACATCCCGCCAAGAGAAGAACACTCTCCAGGAGGTAGCTGTGTCACTGTCAAAGTCTAAAATCAATAGAAGACTTAACGAGAGCAAATACAGAGGGTTCACCACAAGGTGCAAACAAGGCCAGATTAGACTTTGCCAAAATCTAAAAATCCAGACCACTTCTGGAAAAGCATTCTTTGGACAGCTGAAATTAAGATCAACCTGTACCAGAATGACGGGAAGAAAAACGTATGGAGAAGGCTTGGAACAGCTCATGACCCAAAGCCTACACCATCATCTGTGAAACATGGTGGAGCAGTGTGATGGCAAGAGCATGCATGGCTTCCAGTGGCACTGGGTTACTGGTGTTTAGTGATGATGTGACAGAAGATAGAAGCAGCCGGAAGAATTCTGAAGTGTATATGGATATAATGTCTGTCAAATGGACGATGACCCAAAACAAACAGCAAAAGCAACCCAGGTTTTGAACGTAAAAAAAGTGGAATATTCTGCAATGGCCAAGTCAATCACCGCTTCATAGTACAAATGGACAATGACCCAAAACATACAACAAAAACAACCCAGGAGTTTTTGAAGGTAAAAAAAGTGGAATATTCTGCAATGGCCAAGCCCATCTCCTGATCTCAACCCGATTGAGCATGCATTTCACTTGCTGAAGACAAAACTAAAGGCAAAAGACCCACAAACAAACAACAACTGAAGTCAGCTGCAGTAAAGGCCTGGAAAAGCATCACAAAGGAGGAAACCCAATCTCTGGTGATGTCCATGAATTCCAGACTTAAGGCAGTCATTGCCTGCAAAGGATTCTCAACAAAATATTAAAAATGAACGTTTTGTTTATGATTATATTTATTTGTCCAATTTGAGCCCCTGAAAATGGGGGGACTGTGTATAAAAATGGTTGTAATTTCTTAGCATGTATGTATGTATATATATATATATGTGTGTGTGTTTGTGTGTAGCCGTTCAGAAAGTACTTCAGAAAGTTTGGGATCAGTAGGATTTTTAAGGTTTTTTAATGGACTCTCTTATGCTCATCATTTGATCATTTATTTATTAAAAATACAGAAAAACTGTGATTTTGAGAAATATTATTGCAATTTAAAATGACAGTTTTCTATTTTAATATACTTTAAAATAGAATTTATTCCTGTAAAACAAAGCTGAATTTTCAGCATCATTACTCCAGTACTGTCTGACACAGAAGAGAAGAAATTGTTGAATAAAGTCATTATTTTTGTTTTCTTTGTGTACAAAAAGTATTCTCGTAGCTTTATCAAATTAACCCTTGATATCTCATGGACTATTTTATTGACGTCCTTCTGGGCCTTGAACGTGTCAGTTGTGTTGCTGTCTACGGAGGGTCAGAGCTAATATTCTAGTAATATGCATGGTAATAAGCAACTAGTTAAGAGACCCTAAAATAAAGTGTTATGTGCTTTATAAGTACTAATAAACAGCCAATATGTTATTAATAGTCATGCTAATAAGCAACTAGTTAATACTGAGAATTTGTTACTATACTAAACTGTTACCGAATTTTCATTTTTGAGTGATCTCTTTAAATGGTGATGGTAAAAACATGAATTGGAGTGAAGAGGATGCCATTTTATTTTTATCTTTACAGTTCACCAAAAAGTCCATTCAGGAAAAACTTGATAGTACAGTCTGCAATAATAGGAGGATGCGTAACGTTAAAGCCATTGTGTAAACAGGTCACATGATGCCTTTGTCCAGTCAATTACATTGATGCTTCACATATGCAAATAAGAACGTTAACCCAGGCTTTAGGAATTATGTTCAGTGTGAAATGCAAGCATTTAAACCCACAATTAATTGTTAAACTCAAGTAAAATATGAGCATTTTGAAAAGTGAAACCAAAAAACCCAGTTTACCCGGAGTTTAGAATGACCCAGAGTTCATTTTTCCAGAGTTATTTTAAATGTGAAAAGCCCAAAATCCAATTTTGATTAACTTTACGTTTTCACATCGCCTTCTATTTCATCTGTCAGTTTTAAGGTGCAAAGCACATTTTCATCATTCATATTTATGCTCATAATAATACATGCAGTAACACTTTACTTGAAGGGGTGTGCATAAGACTGACATGACACCTTCATAATCATGACATGACACATCATGAATATGAAGGAGGTTTTTATGCATGTTTATGACAACTGCCATTAAGTGTCATTCGCTCAGTTATGTAATTTTTAATGCAAATATGACATTATTTGACCTAACCCTACCCCTACCCTTACCCCTAACCATAGCCCATAACAAAGACATCTCAAACAATGTCATCTTTGCATTAAAAATTACATAACTGAGCGAATGACACTTAATGACAGTTGTCATAAACATGCATAAAAAACCTTCATATTCATGACATGTGTCATGTCATGATTATGTAGGTGTCATGTCATGATTATGAAGGTGTCATGTCAGTCTTATGCACACCCCTTCAAGTAAAGTGTAACCATACATGCTTAATTCTTATCGCCCAAACCATCTGTGGCTTAAATGTGTGACCGCAAGGATTAACAAGAACAATGCTCGCTCATGTTACAAGACTTTTTATTTTTTATTTTTAAAGAGTAGGTAGCTCAATGTCTCCGCCCACCTTTAAAGTATATTTATACAGTGTTTTGTCAGTAAGAGCTCACTGATTGTCTTCATCATGACCATCATCTTTCTGCTCCTGCTGGCCTCTCTGCTGCCACACCTGACCTTCACTGGTGAGACTGATTGTGTAAGAATTCTAAGAGTATTTCATTGGTATGTGCTGAATAAGCTCACTTATAACACTATCTCTCTCTCAGCTCATGTGAATGTGGGTATAATTTTATATAGCTGTGAATTACAGCTATATAAAAAGATAAATCTAAACAATCATGTTAACTCGATACCATTACCAACGAAAGGAGAAGATGTTACAGCAAATCGTTTCTGTAGTGTTACGGGCTGGGGAAGACACTGAGTACCCATCTAAAGGAGGCAAACGTGTTTATAGAAAATCATGCAGAGTGTCACCATAGATGGGGAAATGAGTACATAGACTCACAGATGATCTGTGTCTATGGCAGTGGTGGATCCTGCGAAGTACGTACAAAAGATGATTCACAGACTTTATGGTAATGTATGAACTGGTTTCACGAATGACATGCTGATCTGTGTTTCCTCAGTATGATTCAGGAGGTCCTCTGGTTTGTGGAAACACTGCAGTTGGTATCACATCTTTTGGTGACATTTCTCACTGTAATTCACCTGTGAAACCTAATGTGTATACCAAGATTTCAGCTTTTCTTTCATGGATCCAACAAACCATCAGAAATGTTAAGTGACTTCATGGAAAATAAAAAAAAGGGAAGAAAATGTTGTTTTCTTGAATTCTCCCATAAACCTTCTTTCAATAAAAGTATCACATGGCAAGCATCAATCAGTCGTAGTATCCTCATTGTCACCACATATAACTATAATATTACATGGGACACACATCCAAAGTCATTTCCCATTAGTTAACTTGGTTGCCATCCATATACATACACATACGTGTAGATGTATCTATCTATCTATCTATCTATGCGCCATGGCGAATTCATGTCCATTATACATGTAGGCATTTTTATATTTATGTAGCCTACACAATCATAATCTTTTACATTGTAATCCTTTAATTTTTAATATTTGGCATGTTTGTGTGCTGCTGCGTGTCTCTGTGTGTGTTAATAAGCAGAGTGTACGCACGTTGTGGTCCCGCCTATAGGTGCATATAATTAACGCACTCTTTAAATAACAAAAAAAAATTAAAAATACTGCGCCATTGACTTTAGACCTAAAGTCTAGGCCGCATTGCGCCAGGTGTATGATAGGGCCCAAAGTATGTGTTTCTCCAGTAGAGTATGTGTTTCAATTATCCAGCTACCGATGGCACACAGGCATGTGGTAACATAACCAGAAAGACCACCAGTGCACCAACATCTGCAAATGTTGGTTTTTAAATAAAGCAGTGTATAGTCTTATCACTTCTAGACCAATCCTCGACCAAAGGCTCTACTCTTCAGCACAATGGTAAAACCCTCAAAATGCAGCGATAACAGAAATCCTTTTAAAACCAAACATAACAGAACATTAAAGATTAACAATGCACCTCCTAATATAACCTTAGGCAAAATAACAGTAAATTTCAGCATTCACTTCTAGAGAAGCAAAGCATACTGGGAATTAGAAACTATATTGACAGAATGGTACACATACAAATCACATCTTAATTTGGGTTTTCTGAGCAACAAATGCATAGTATGCAAATAGTACAGATTACTATATTTTTACAATTAAAATCAACTAATTGTTTGTACATTAAGTCAACTAAAAAGTGCGAGATACGAGCCAACCAAGTATAGCATGTCACTTCTCAGACATTTCAAGACGCGACAAATGGTTTGGTTCAATCGACGAAAACAAGCGCCGATCATCACCAACATGGGTAATGTGCTGATCAGACAAAACCCGACCAACTGTTACTTTGGTTGGTGTCTTTTAATGCAGTGTGAATTGACCTTCAGAGATCTAACCACAGGTAGCGTTAGCCAGTTTGACTAAGCTCTTAAATGATTTCTCACACCTAACATAATTTACAAGAAATATTATCAATTACATCATACATGGGGGAGAATAGTCTACTTCCATTAAGACCACAAACCTAACACCTATCTTTTCCACCTCAGTGCAAAATGAAAGCCACATCAAGCTGTGATAGAGGAAGTATGAGTGCTACTGGGGGGCTAAACCAGCCCACTTTGCATTAAATACCACCATCAACACCAGTGAGATCTTCAGCACTCCTGAGAAACCTTCCAAGTACAGCATCATGATCATCTCCGTGCTTTTGGTAGTCACCATGCTACCATATCTGATTATTCCAGGTAAGAAAATGATGGAAAAGAACTGACTTCTCTTACATTATGTCTTCTACATTTATCATAAATATGGTATCTTAATGTTCATTTTATGCAATGTTAGCACTATGCTCTGTAAGTTGATCTGAAAGAACATTAGGTCAAGTCTACTTCTCACTTAACCAGCCTAAACTAATTTTTCTCTCTGTTAGCATCTGTGCAAGTGGGTATAGTGAACGGCACAGAAGCCAAACCTCATTCAAGACCCTACATGGTTTCGATTCAAAGAAATAAAAAACACATATGTGGTGGCTTCCTTGTGTCTGAACAGTTTGTCATGACAGCTGCACACTGCTTCCAAAAGTAAGTTTTTTTTTGGTCAGTTACAATTTCACTGTGAGTCAAAGAGAGTCCCATACTGCTGCAAAAAGGTCCTCACTTGATGTGACTTCTTTGGAAATGACACAACGTATAATAGTACCCAACCAAATGGGTCTGCGACTCCTACAGTCTCAAAAATAACGGTTCTTTATTGGCATTGATGGGAACCTTTATCATCCATGGAACATTTCCATTGCACAAAGGGTTCTTTAGATTATTAAAATGGTCTTCACACTAAGAAAAATGGCTCTTTTAAGAAGTGTTAACTGAAAGGTTCTTTGGGGAACTAAAAATGGCTCTTCAGTGGCATCACTTTTGGAATGCAGTGTAGGAAGTCCAACAAATATTGTTTTTACTTAAAGCAAAGTTTGTTTTCTTCTTCATCTTGACAGCGGAGAGAAGCTGGCAGTTGTGGTTGGAGCTCATGATTACACTCATGGCTCTGGTTGCATGGGTGTGAAATTCTACCACATCCACCCTGGGTATGAGCCTAAAAGTCTGCTAAATGACATCATGCTACTTCAGGTAAATGACTCAGCTAGGTTTTGCAGAGCAAACTGCAATAAAGCAATAGTGTTTTAATTCTACGCTAAACAAAATTTTGAGGAAAAGAAAAGTGAATGTCCTACACTCCCTTAGGCCTTGTTCACATTACACACAAATCTGATTTGGTTTCAAATCTGATATTAAGAACTGACTAGTGAGTTCATTTTGCAAATCATTAAATACTTTAATTCATACATTGTTTCCCATACTAACAAAGTGATAAAAAGCTACCAGAAACCTGATTGTTCAGACTGAGACACACTGTCAGTTTGAATTTGAATTGGATTTCACACCACATTTGGATGTGACTTGGATTGGGAATGTGGAAACATTATTGGTTTTGTCTTTTGTTTGTTGTAATTACAAGATTTAAGATTAGATATGCCACAAAATAAGATTTTTTTATCAACAAAGCCTTAGAGATCTGATCCTATATGCTGTAAACCGAACAATATTTACAATATTTAATTACTATTAATAATTTTGTACTGTTTTCATGTTTCAATTGTTTTAAAGCATATATATAACAATTGTAAAAATAGTAACATACCTAGTAATCCAATTATCCTCATAAGTAAACAAAATGTAAAAGCAAAAAAGTTGGTCATCCAATTTGTATACATTTTTGAAAATGATCCGCATTAATGGTTGAATTACTTGCTGTAGCTATGTGGAAAAGTCAAAAAGAGCAAGACCGTCAACTGGATCTCCATACCAAAGAAAGATAAGGACATCAAGGCCAAGGTCAAATGCAGTGTTGCAGGATGGGGGAAGAAAAACAACAGTGATACAGCAAGTGCTAAGCTTATGGAGGTGGACGTCACTATCATTGACAAAAAAAAATGTCAGAAGTACTGGGAAAAAGATTACTCCACCTCACGTATGGTTTGTGCAGGTGGTCGTGGAGGATTTTGCCAGGTACAAATCATATTCTGGACAAATCACAAATAGTGTGACAGTTCAATTTTATTCACGCCCTGCACTTTCATGACTTTTCTCAGGGGGATTCTGGAGGACCTTTGGTGTGCAATAATGTTGCAGTAGGTGTCATTTCATTCAATGAGAAAAACAACTGTGACTCACCTAATCGACCGAATGTCTACACCAAGATTTCCAAATTTCTAAAATGGATAAATGCTATTCTTGAAGGTGTGAAGTAAGAACCTGATCAATAAACTTCAACAATGCAGTCTGCTTATGTGTGTGAATTTTTCGAGCTCATTTCATAATTAATTAATTGAATAAATCTTGATTGATGTGACAAGCTCCAAAAGCTTTTCTGTGAAAAGATGGTGTCAACCGTTCTCAGCAGGCCTGGTTTCCTGTGGGGGCCGAGCTCATTGCATGTGGTCAGACACCCTGTGAGAAAGTCTAGTCTAGAGAAAGTCTAGTTTGCAGACACATATTAAAAAGAAATTGAGGCAAAGTCAAAGTCTACTCACCATAGATTTAAAAATAAATCAAGTTGTGAGCTAACAGTCCTAAGTGAATATGCATAAAATATTAAGTCTGTAAAAACTAATTGAAAAAAAAAAAACTGTTTCCCAAAACATTGTTCTCATATGCTATTGGTCAGGCAGCTCTGCCCAAACTAACACCATTGATTGACTATGATTATGACTTATGACTATGACATATGACTATGACTATGACTGACTGTTGCTATGCTAGGCTGGTCAGGGTTTTCAACCAAGTGAGCAATGTTTTTTTACAAACAGAACCACAGTGTTTGTACCTATCAGGAAAATCCACCTAAAAATGTACCATTTATAGAGTTTAATGGAAAATTCACCCAAAAATAAATGTCATCATTTACTGACCCTCATGACTTTATTTTTCTGTGGAAATTGTCTATACGATGGACATTGTCAGTGGGGTCCAGTGTTGATTTTGGACTGCATTGACTTTCATTGTATGGAAAAACACAGTTTTTAATATATCTTATTTTGTGTTCCACAGAAGAAATAAATACAGGTTTAGAATGGCATGAGGGTGAGTAAATGATGACAATTTTCATTTTTGGGTGAATTAACAGGAATCTTTGTTTTAACCTAATTTTCAGACGTTACATTTAATTAACAGAAGAAACATCCAGGAAATGCTGTGGTTTGCTGTGTAAAGGGAGGCTTGCCCTTTTACATTGAGTAGTTTAAAAGTCAGTGACACATTTTCAATGTTCCACAAGCACAATGACAGGCTTCACTGCGATTCTGTTCACCACAGCAGTGACCACACGGCACATCACCGGTATAGCTTCTTTCATTAGTAATTCTTAACCTTTACACATTGCATTTGTGCCGTTAAAGGGACTATCGTTTGAGTTTATAGTCATTTCTGTCTTTTTCTCAATAGTTGTGGTTGGAGATGACATAATCAATGGGAAAAAAAGCTTCAAAAAATTCCTTGCAAAACATGGTCTCAGTGCAGGACAATAAAAAAAACATGAATGTGGAGGATTTCTGATATATCCTCAATACGTGCTCACAGCTGCACACTGTGACAGCAGTGACCACACGGCACATCACCGGTATAGCTTCTTTCATTAGTAATTCTTAACCTTTACACATTGCATTTGTGCCGTTAAAGGGACTATCGTTTGAGTTTATAGTCATTTCTGTCTTTTTCTCAATAGTTGTGGTTGGAGATGACATAATCAATGGGAAAAAAAGCTTCAAAAAATTCCTTGCAAAACATGGTCTCAGTGCAGGACAATAAAAAAACATGAATGTGGAGGATTTCTGATATATCCTCAATACGTGCTCACAGCTGCACACTGCAAGGTAAGTCGTTCATTTTTGGAGCCATATTCATCACTAAATTAAATATCTAAGCTCTTGTTAAAAAAAAAAATCATATGACTTTGGACTGAGTAAATTATGTTTGGTGATTGAACAATTCATGAAAATGTGAGTTTGATTCCCTCCGCTTTATTACAATCCAGTGAAGAGATGACTGTCGTTCTTGGCGATCATAATATTTCTCCACAGAAAAATCTAAAAAGATTGAATGTGGTTCGCAAATTTATACCAAAAACATTTTCAAACTTTAAGATGGGTAATGACATCATGCTTCTAAAGGTAAAGAAACACCTGTTGGGTTATGATGAAATTTGCACAAGACGACGTGCACATTTAATAACTAAGTATTTATTTGCATTATCAGATTTCCAGGAAAGCAGTTTTGGGAGGAAAGACGGTGAAAATCCCACATCAACATTGCAGTGTTAAAAACAATACCCAGTGCTTGGTTGCTGGATGGGGTTCCACTAAAAAACATAAAGAAGTTAATGACCTTTTGGCCTTGAACGTATCAACTGTTGACATGCGCGACTGCAAAGAAGCATGGAAGAAATACAAAGAAAGCATCACACAACTTCCACCAAACATCATCTGTGCTGGAGGATATAAACAGAACGGAGGAGTGTGCTCGGTAAGAAACATACAAGATAGACTGGGGCAAGTTGTCACAATGTCTTAAGTGTATAAACTATAACGTTTTGAGACAATTAGGAAAGATAAAAAAGTGTGACAACTAGCCACAGACTCATCTTCATATAAACACAAATGTATTGTAGGTTTTTATTTTTTTTTGGACTAGGGATGTTTCATTGCTCTTCTATTAAACCCCTTCTTCACATATTTTCTTGCAGGGTGATTCTGGAGGCCCGTTAGTGTGCAATTCAGTGGAAGTGGGCATTGTTTCCTTCAACATAAAGGGGTGTAAATATCCTGATGTACCGATATTTCGAAAAATGCACGTTGGATCAAAGCAATGACGAAGAAAAAAGAAATTTAAGAGTTTTGTGTTCACAGCACTTGCAAATTATATTTAAATAAACAATACTGACCAAATAAAATTGTTTTGCTGATGACTTATCTCTGTATTTTCACAATGACCACTTCTGTGCATGCAGATTGTTGTTTATGAGAAAAATTGTCTCAAAATGTCCATGCTTTTGTGTACATAATGGGTTACAATAATGACGCTTTTATACATGGACCTAGTAAATCAGGGATGGATAGTATATCAGATGCCTGTGACTGAATTTGGGTTTGATATACACATTTGAAATGACATTTTCCATCAGAAGGGTACAAAAATGAGTCATTCTTCCAGCAAAAGGTCAGTAAAAGCAGGAGTTTAACATTCAGAATAGGTTGATTGTGAAAAATTTTTTCCTAATTGATTTTTTGATGATACTAAAATTTGGGAATCCAAATACAATTTAAAACTCACATTTTTGTGTTTTTATTTTCTAGCAAGAATATATACATATATGGGCCATTGTATAGTATTGGTCCAAAGTCAGAGTTGGAAACGTATTGAAAAAAAAAAAAGAATCAAAGAGATACCTTTAAAAACAACAATGGAAAAAAAATACAGACATTTTTTCAATAGTTTCATAAGTTGAAATATAGGGGTTAGGGTTTGTGACAGCCGCCCACCTGCCAATTTCAAGTACCCAATAAATTATGATTTTATATATATTAAGCTTACTAATATTTTAAATATGATTGTGGGTTTCAATAGATAATAGAAGGATCTTAGTAAATGCTTTCTAAATGTGTTTTTTGGTTGTGGGACAGCAGTTTGGACCAATTCTATACAATGGCCCATACAGCAACAGGGTCATAGTTGTAACTGAAAACTGTAAAGAAGGTCAAGACCACAAAGGGGCAGACCAAAAACTACCATATAAAGCAGTGATAAAGACATATGATGTGTTTGAAAGCAATGTTTCATTCTAGGTAGGGCTGCACGATTAATCGAATGCGATTGTCATGCACATTTTGTTAGTAATGCCGGTTCTGTAATTAGCAGGAAATCATCATCACGTGCTTTCAGATGGAGCAGAATTTACTACACATAGCCGTAGTTCACTGACAAGTTATGAAAAAAAAAATCGCAGACGATTTTATTGAGCGATTCTGAAATTGAAGAAATCGTTCACGATAATGAGAGCTGTTTGCATAGCTTCTCAGTGAACTACGGCTCTGTGAAGTAAATGCTGCTCCATCTGAAAGCATGTGAAAATACCACATTTAATAACATTTTTACTCCAAACTCACTTCATAACGTCAGTCGAGTGTTTGAAATAAATCCTTCTGTGAGATGATGTGGCTTCTTACACAGAATAAGGCACGCGACATATTTCATAGTATTTAAGCAGTGATAAAGGCATTGCATTATAAATATACTTTATTTTAATGAAATTTATAATAATAAGAACTCCGATAAACCGTATATTGCCGTAGTCGTGTGTTTATTAGTCACGTTGAATCAATGAAAGCAGTTGAATCTTCTGTTTATTCAGCTGCAGCGATAGGCATTTTCTGGGTTTCTTCTGTGAGATGTATTTAGAGTTTCAGCACGAGAGCGTCCTCTGGCCTTTGGATGGAGATTTACTGCTGATCACAGAACCGTGCTTCACTGAAAGATACGCATGACAATCGCAGCTTCTGTGGAATCGCGATCTCGATTCCATTTCGATTTATCGTGCAGCCCTAATTCTAGGTGATATTAAGCAAACATATCCAATAGTTTCACAACAAAAAACAAAACAAAGGATTTGTCCAAGTCTGGGACACCCTATTCATGAAAAGTGCCACATCCATTTGTGGTACATGTTCTGTGCTGTAAAAAATCTAGGAAAATTCTACTATAAAATTGAAAATAAGCCATGACAAAAAACAGGTTTGATCAAACCAAGAGAGGAATCACAGGATTCCATCATGAGTCTAGAGCAATGCTGCCAAAGAAATTAAACTGCACCAGAAAGACATCAGTTTTACCAAGATATGCTGGAGAAAATCTTGTATTCAGGAACAGCAAGATGTATTTGCAGCAAAGTTGCAAATTCTGCATCTTGCGCCATCACTGACTGTCAGGATGTATCTTGTGGTAGAGACCTATATAAATGACTGTGGTGGTCGCACCAGCAGCATCTTATCAAGATGAGTGCAGCATACGGCCTGTTGCTCTCAGTAACTTTGACAAGCTTGCTATTGACTGGTAAGCAAACTAATGCTTTACTGATTATAAAATGATAACTGAACTGTTTTCTGTTATCTCAAACATGCATCTTTGTTTGCTTAGGCACATTTGGAGCTGATATCATCAATGGCAAAAAAGCCAAGAAGAACTCCATGCTGTACATGGCATCAGTGCAGATTGATGGAAAACACAGATGTGGAGGATTCCTGATCCACCCGAGCTACGTGCTCACGGCCGCACACTGTGATAAAAGGTAAGCCTGTTGTTAACCTGGAATATGTTTGGTGTTCAACAAAACGGTTTAATAATATGCAATTATGTTATGAATAAAGTGGCAACATGACTGTGATCCTGGGCACCCACAACATCAGTCCAAAAGGAGCAAATCTGAAAAGATATACAGTGCAAAATAAACATAAGCGCCCATCCTTCAAAGACGCCAAAACTGGGAACGATATCATGCTCCTGAAGGTACAAAATTCATAAATAAATTTAAATGTATTATAAAATATAACAATATTAAGTTTATCATTAAATATAAATGTATAATTACTAACATTTTATTTTCAGTTTGATAATAATGCATTCATTTACATTTGAATAATACATAAAATAATTTGATTAAACATACCATTAATGGTAATCACAAAAATCACCTTTCTTATGTGAAATTTTAGCTGTCCAAGAAGCTGAAAAATGGCAAAGGTGTGAAAACCATCAAAATCTCGAGCAAGGACAAACCACTGAAGCCAAAAACCAAGTGCAAGGTTGCAGGATGGGGTCAAACTGAATAGGAAAATATGGTGAACGTTCTTCTGGCGACAGACGTGTCGACTATCAACTCCTCCATCTGCCAGACAATGTGGAAAAAATTGCGAGTGAAACTCCCCAACAATGTCCTGTGTGCTGGGGGTTTCGAGACTAAAAGTGGTGCTTGCCAGGTACGTCTAAATCAATATTTTGAAGAATGTTCATAATTTGTGAGTATATATTCTTTTGAGCTCAGTAAAAATGAGACTGTTAATTGATCTCAAACGCATTGTTATTTCAGGGTGATTCGGGTGGACCGCTGGTGTGCAGTGGGACAGCAGTGGGGATTGTCTCTTTCAACCTGTCACAAAACTGTGACTACCCAAATGTTCCCAATGTTTACACTGAAATTTCTAAATACAGAGCGTGGATCGAGGAAGTGATCAGAGGAGGTGCTTGATGCAATGAAAATGCATTTTACTCTCGTGCAGCCAAAGTCAGCTGTTATGGTGCCATGTGTATGCTAGCTGTCAAAATTTGTCAATAACACTTAGAAAAGAAAAGAACAACAAAAACTCAATAAGCAATGACTTTGCATTTTTCCTTTCTAAAGCGCCACTTCAGAGAGAGCGAAACCAGCTAGGGGGCTGTTTGATTCTCAACCACTGCTAAAGTTCACCACCATCACCACATCCGAAGTTACACAACTGTCTAGTTAAACAGAAATAGATGCAACACTGGGAAATTTTTTTTTTGAAAAGACACATGCCTTCAAAAATAATAAATGTACATTTTTGAGCTTCGTTTAAGAATTCCTGGAGACGCAAGCAATTGATTTGTCAAGGTGAATAAAAAGTCTTTATAGCAAATAACTTTTAGTCTCTTTTTTCAGTCAGTCAAAATAATGTTGTTGTTGCATGAAGCAAACAAGGTTGAAAAGGAACAGAAAAAAAAGAGAAGAAATTGCTCCAGAAAGAACGTCTGCCATTAGTTACTCTACAGCAGAAGTTCTCATTAGGGGTGATGCTTTTCTATTATGATCGATCTTTAAGATGTCCACAACCTACTTTTCAAATGAATCGTAGAGATTGTGATCTTTTATGTCCTATAAACATGTCCTGTTTATTTCTGTATGTAAATACATCCGCGCAGCTCTCTCGGAGCTGAACACGGACACGCAAAGTATATTTTGGGCTGCGGCTAACTTGACATACACACAAGAAAATGTGTCAAAATGCCCGACTTGGCGAGTATTCTTGTCAACACAAATAGGTTACGTCTTGGTGAACGTCAATAGCAGGGAGAAACAAAGATGTGTGTCAGTATATTAGATATGTGCATGCGTTAGGTCTTAAAGTGACAGTAGCCTAATAAACCTGCTGCTGTCTATATCATTAATGTTAATCAAAAAAGAAAAAAAAAAAAAGAAAAGAGAAAGAGAAAATCACTCGCTGCTCTTGATGGTATAATTTTTGTATCTTTTTTTTATAGAAATTAGTGTAGTCCTTAATAAGCTTGACGACTTTTTACTTTTATTAGTTATGCTAGTAGAGACTACTGTTTTTACTTCTCAGTAACTTGCAAAACTGTCTTTAAAACCAACATTAAAAACAATCATGATAAGGTCATAGATAAAGATATGATATTTTCGCCATATCGCCCACCCCTGGTTCTTGTCTTTTGCTGCATTTCCTTAGTTTAACGGACTTCTGCTTAACTATGTAGGCCACATTGCACAAAACCCACAAACCCCTAATATGTTTCCACGCACATACATGCTCTTTAATCAGCATGTTCTGGTAAGACGACATGTGCGGCAACTTTCAAAATGAGTCAAAACGTGCAGAAAAGAGCTGGGGTCTATCTCGACATGAATGCAGCATTACGGTGTGGTAAAGCTGAAAAGTGTTACTAAGTAATGCTTTTATGTGGTTAGAACCTATATAGACTGACACCAAGCTTAACTTCCATAGTCTTGTAAGCAACAAGCTATATCAAAAAAATAGTTGTTAGCAAACACATTCATGCAGAAGAACTACATCCCTCAAAACATTTGACATGATTTATTTTACATCAGACAGAGCAACATGGAATTATAAACTATACAAAACTCAGTTGCAGTCCTTTAGTGCCTATATAAAAAGGGTGGATGCCAGATGATTCAAGGGGAAGATCAATGCCAGAACAGAACACAACACTTCCAGGAAGGGATTTCTTAAATAAATAAAAGAGTTGAATAACAATATACATATAGAACACACTTATATTATGATCTTCAAATTATTTTTGACTCCTCTCAAAGCTTTACAACGGTTCTGTTATTTCTGTTACCAAAGGGAAAAAACTGAAAAACTGAACAGTTTGGTTTGTACCATTATTATATTCATAACTTTAATCATTCAACTTGTTGTTCCTCAAAACTTAATGGAATTTAGTCTGTGACATATATGCAAGCGAAAACACTTCATGAAGTGAGTAAGTCTTCTCATCCACTGAAATGTTTCAATAGCAACTTATACTAATTTTACAGTTCTAAATGCTCATTTTGTGAGGTCTTTAACGTATTGGAGGCCTTGTTTGGTGTAGTCACTAACTGTGGACGGGGCGACTGATAGGGCATGGATAGACTTCTGGACCCCTGAGTGAAAAAATGGAGCGATCACAAGACTACATTATATTCATATTATATACATATTAAATTTACATTATGTGTGTGGTAAAAACTGATTATATACTAACATCTTCCACCACATACACTATCATTTACCTGAGTTCCATGCATCCAGTGGTGAGAACTCAATTTTGGGCGTGGCAGGAAGCTAAAATATATCATTAAAAAAAAAACATTAAAATAAAGTGACTTGAAACAACATTGAATAATACCACACAGACAGCACCATAAGAAGTATCTGGTCAGCAATACACATCAGTTACAAAACTACACATATACTACCATTCAAAAGTTTTGAGGTCAGTAGATTTTTTTTAATGTTTTAAAAGCTTATGCTCACCAAGGCTGCATTTATTTGATAGAAAATACAGTAAAACAGAATTATTGTAAAATACTGTGAAATATTATTACAATTTAACTGTTTTCTATTTGAATATATTCTAAAATGTAATTTATTCCTGTGATGCAAAGCTGCATTTTCAGCATCCAGTCTTCAGTCTCACATGATTCCTCAGAAGTTGATTTTTTTCTGCTTCATATTTTTCTGAAAACCGTTATATATATTTTCCAGGATTCTCTGGTAAATAGAAAGTCCAAAAGCATTTTGAAACCGAAATCTTTTGTAACATTATAAATGCCTTTATTGTCACTTTCGATTAAATTAATGCAACCTCGCTGAATAAAAGTATTAATTTCTAAAATAAATAAATAAACTTTCTTGGCTCAAGCTTTTGAAAGCTAGTGTATTCTTATACCCGCTGTCACACCTTTGTAAATAAATATCAGGTAAGTTCTCATTGATGACTTCAGTGCTGTCATCTATCTTACTTTAAATACCCTTACACCGCATCAAAAGTCAAAGGCTCTACTTTAGGTTTCATTAATAAACTCAGTTTCAGAACTTCTCATACCTCGAAGCTGAAATACTTCATCCACTCCTCCACAGCAGGTGGGAAGGCAGCTTTAGCTCGACCCAAGACGACAGATCCCTCTTTACCATCTCCAAGAAGTCCTGAATCATATGCAACATATAGGGCGCCACCTGCAATGGTAAATTTTGTTGCAAACCTGAAACATACATCAACACAGATTCAGTCATTCAAAGTCATAAGTCACAATGAAATAAACAGTAGAGATGTGTGCAAGCTACTTGAGTTATGAATGACTTGTGCCGGTATTCGGTAATGCGATATATCACGGTAATGAGTAGCTATTGCTCATTGTGAATGTTAATGCATTAACTAAGGTTAACAAATGAGGTCTTATTGTAAAGTGATACCTATTGGTCTTTATAGTTCTTTTGCACTTTAATCCGTGTAAAACTTTTAACTTTATACATTTTTCTGTATTTCTTTATTGCATTTAAATATTCAGTTATTTTTGTTATAAGAAAAAAGTTATTAAACCTGTTATCCTGTATTATGACAGCACTTTTTAAAACTAAATTTCAATATCGTGATAATACCGTATACCGTGATAAAAGCATGAGCAATTAATCGCAACATGAGAATTTGATACCGGCATATCCCTAGTTATGAAACAAACAATATTAACGTTTTAGCTTAACTAAAATTCAAAACAAAAAGCCAATATTTCATGTTTACACTCCTTATGTTCTTGCTAATAAATATACTTAACGTTACTAGCAGACTAGCTCTCCTTAACCTACCAATAAGAACTCGAATACATGCTAATTTCATTTATAACTAATACAAATATTATCAAACTATATAAAATATAATAATGCACAAAATATGCCGGGCAGCATAACTCTCAAGCCCAAACAGACACTTGTAAGCTAACTGCTAATTAGCTGCATATACAACAACGCAAAAATACTAACTTGACTACAGGCAAAATCTTGGCAGCCATGGTCCTAAAAGCAAAGGTATGCTATATAGCACAAAACTGTGAAATAAAACCCTGCTTCACAGGATATTTTGCTTTATCTTGACAGCGAACTCTACTGACAAGGGCATTTGCTCCAGCAGAACGAGCTGGTAGCAATAAAGTTCGTTTTGAATGCGGTAAGACTTTCACTATCCGCACGTTCGACGAAATAAACGTCGGGTAAATAAAAACATGTTAAATGTGGTATAAGTAATTTTAAAAATTAAACGATTTAAAAGCAGACGATTTTAAAAATGACTTTAATAGACGTGTGGTGTTATTTATTTGATGAATGTGCCGCCGTAATAACCCGCTGAACTTAATGTCAGCTGCTTTGTTTCAGTATTATTATTTAATTGTATTTATCATTAAAATATGAATTTAACGTGATATTGTGATTTAAAGTTAACAGGATAACGTTATTTATATTAACTTAAACGACAAAAAAGTTAGTACTGGATACTTTAGCCATGTAGTAGGCTAGTTACTGAAAATTAATCTAGCCTAACATGACTTTCGGTTTTTATTTCCTAGCCAGTCATTTTGTTCTGAATTTTAAAAACACACATACACACAAAGAAAAACAACAACTGGATTAAATAATAATAATAACAATTAAAAAAAAAAACGGTTTTTAATATCCCGGTTATAAAATATACAGTGTGCATTTATTGCTCACAAGATTATTTGCACCACATAAATCGTATTGTACTTTGATATGACTCCGCCTTTTGACACACATATGATCCGGTTCTGCTAGTTCGGTTATAGCAACTAATGATTTTTGACAGTTGATTGGTTCAGCTGCATAGCCTACTTCTGGGCATTTTAATCTTCCAAAGATTTCCTTAAATGAATCTTTATGCCAAGTTATTGTTGCTGGGCAGCATATGCGTTGCTTTCGTTGCGGTTCGATGGAGTGCTCCGTCATTTAATAAGGGTGAGTTGAATGACCTTTCTGTTTATCTACGTGTAATAACTTACAATTTAATATTCGTATAACCTGTAATACCACACAAAAGTCATGTGCAAGACCCGTGATTAGTCAAACCAGGATTTAGGAAGAATGTTTTTTTCCCCCTTTCCTTTCTTCTGGCAAGATTTGTGATGGACCAATACTGTTAAGGCTGTTCTCTTTTAATTTTGAAATGGGACATATTATTTTCTCTTTAAATTCTTTTTATATATTCCTCAAAACCCAGATATCATAAGGTTTTATTACACAAAATAAGCAGGCTTTTTTTTTTTTTTAGAAATTGTTTATCAAATATAGCCTACAAGAACAATATTAACTAGCAAGAAAGTACATAACTCAGCTAGTACTAACAAGTCATGCCATTTATTGTTATCTCTTTGTGTCACTTTGAGATATTATAATTGGCTGTGTTGTGCAAGGCAAGATAACAATTATGTGAATGAATAAATAAATATGCATTATGCCATTTTGCTAGCTAAAATAGTTTTTAATATTGTGTTGTTCACCATCACAGTGAATAGACGATTGTGTTTAAGAAAGAAACATGACCTGAACACTGTTGAACTGGCAATTCATAACAGTTTTAATATGGAGTTGATTATCTCCCATTAAGATCATTGAAAATAGATTTTCTGCATTGGGCAATGTGATAGATAATCCTTGATGTCCAACATTTGATAGTCATCAACATGAACTTGCATGATGATTATAAAAGTGTCCCACAGATCACCACATAGTTTCTCAAGTATAAATATTGAGTACTTTTGCCAAAAACCCCACCAAGAATCAGTCAAGGCTTTAATTTACCAGGCCTCTATGACATTTATGCAGTTAAGGATGTGTGACAAGCAAAGGAACATCTCCGTCCTGCAGCAGTTGTACCACCTTGTTTTACCCTCAAACGAATTACTGTTACCGCAGAGCGTTTGTTGGAGTACAGAGAGGCTATTGGAAAAGTTTAATATAACTTGCTACCCACAATCGACGTGACTAATGGGAATTCAAGGCCATACATAAAATCTTTTAACAAACTGATAAACTGTGATAAACCTAGAAAGCTTAGAATGCTGGATTTGTCATTTGACATTTATGGACATTAACTACACCATTATGGCATTATGAGGCATTTTATGCAATGACTGTCATTTGTCTATACTCTCACATAGCCATGCCTTCAGATTGGCGGTAGAAGTTCTCGACTCCATAGCAGATTTCATTGCCCAAGAATAACCCATTTAAGCGACGTGTAAAGCAATGTTGGTTCTGTTCAACATCATGTTTAGTGGCGTGAAAATGTAAAGTCGATTTTAAAGACACACACATCTCTCTGAAACCCTGTAGAATTCAACCAATCAAATGACGACTTTGAAACTCCCAAAGCATGTCGCATTTTGTGTGCCTTATGCATCAGACGTTCACCCAACGGTCGGTGGGGCATGCAAATAGCATCACTGGTGATAAAGAGTTCTATTGACATTTGCTGCATCGCTCACGTTCAGTGTAGACATGGTGTTAAGGGCTGTTTCTATTATATTTCTATTGTTTTTCTACATTAACGTGCTAGACAGACATGTTTGACAAATGCGCTCAATTTTCATGCATGATACAGCATTTAAAAAATGTGGCGCTCAACTTGAGACCATTTTTCCCCATTCGACTGCCTGCATCTCGCATACTGGGTGAATGGCCCCATAGTCAACATCATACTATGAACTCTGTCTTTTTTAGAGTCCTTGAAAGGTGCCAGGGTGCTGGTGACTGGCGCCAGTACTGGCATCGGTGAGCAGTTGGCGTATCACTATGCCTGTTTAGGAGCCCAACTTGTTATCACGGCGAGGAGAGGAAATGTCCTAGAACAGGTGAGTTGGGTTTTCTTCTTTCATTCATCATTTACATGATTCACGGATATCTGATTGCTTCATTCATCTCAACTCAGGTTGTGAGTAAGTGCTTGGAAATGGGGGCTCAAACGGCCTTGTTCATCCCTGCGGACATGGCGAGCCCCTCCGATGCTGAAAGTGTGGTACAGTACGCCATCGAACAGCTTGGGGGTCTGGATTACCTGGTTCTGAACCACATCGGGCCCAGTCCGTACAGAATATGGGATGGAGACGTGGAGCACACACGATGGCTGCTAGAGGTGTAGAATCACAATGAAAACCATTTGTATTGACAATAGTGACTTAGTTCCCCCAAAAATGAATGTGGACCAAAAAGGACATACTGTAAAAGCAATGTAGTTCTCAAATCTCATTCACACTTCTTTATTATAATTTTTGGGTGAAGCATACATGTTGCATTTGATGCCATATAACTAAAACATGTGATTGATTTGTCATTCATTTTATACCTTCTTATAGGTGAATTTTCTTAGTTACGCACAGATGACTCAGAAAGCTTTGCCAACTCTTGAAAAGAGTAACGGATCAATAGTTGTTGTTTCCTCCCTGCTAGGTGATTAAAATATGACACTTTTCTCACAATTGTCACTGGTTTAACAAACAAACAGATGCTGGAATAACGTCCAACTCTTTTCCACAGGAAAAATATGTGGCCCCTTTGCTTTGCCGTATGCCGCAACAAAGTTTGCACTCAACGGTTTCTTTGGAGGCCTTCAGCATGAGCTAGCTATGCAAAAAAGCAATGTGTCCATAACCATCTGCATACTCGGCCTGATCGACACAGATAGCGCCATGGAGAAGATCAAGTAAGAACAAGCTAACATCAAGATCTTTGGTTCTCTATGCTAATAAATGCAATGCAAATTTAAAGTTAATTAAAAATGGACTCAATTTCTGCTCATGAAAAACTTTTAGACATAAAGAAATTAAAAGTAATTCTGAGGAATTTGGGGGAGGGCTTTAAATATAAAAATATTATTTTTTAATACCTTAAGTGTAAGACGAAACACCATTGAAAAGGAATCAAACAACAGATAATGAAGCGGCAGAAATTAATAAGCAAACGTCATGTCTCCAGGCCAGTAGATGGCAGTATAATGTCCAAAAGAAAAAATAAAATATATACAAAGAAAAGAAAGTGAAACATGAACAAAAAAGTTCAAATTTAACAATGTTTAATACGGTAGAGTTTAAGTTTTGCCTAGTGGTGCTAGCTCAGTACTACTTACAAACAAATTGGCAGACAAAGTCTAATTTGTGGTCATATATAACCCTTACTTATGCAACTCAAACATTATCACAGATTACCACTTGAGTTACTGATAAAAGGCTCATTCTTCATATCTCTGATGTGTTTAATGCAGCGGTTACATCAATATGACCGCCTACCCTGCACACGAAGCCGCCTGGCACATTATCGAAGCTGGAGCGTCTCGACAGTCTGAGACCTTTTACCCTTGGTACACCTTCTACGCCTGCCTCTTCAGGGATTGGTTCCCCTACTTCAGGGATCAGGCGATTCAAAACTCCTACACATATAATCCACAAATTAATAAGGAACCAGTTACTGGAAGCTGACAGTTTCATCGAAATCTATGTGTGGAGCAGAGCATTAGCCATTAACGTATGTGCTTTGACACACCAAGCCCTGGTGCTCATGAGGGTGTTGAGTTCTTCTCCCTGTTGTTAAAAACCAAAAATAAAGCTTTATAATGAAATAACATTTAACCTGCTGAGAAATATTATATGATTAACTAATGATTGCTATCAGGATGTAAAGAGACTTTCAACCAGCACAACAAAAAATGTTTCTGAAGACAATCACCTTATTGGTGATTTGTAGTATCAAGAACATATTGCTGCTGTAAATATGAAAAGAGTTTAAACATTGTGTATTTTGTCTGTTCACAAACGTTATGCACATTTTGGCAGAAGCTGTTTGTAAAGTCTGTTAAAAACATATTCATGTAATTGGGACGTGAAACGGAAGATGTTTTGTCTGTGTAGACTAAACTACTTCACTTATGTAACGCACTCTGAACTTACCTCATATTTTCTTATCAGTTAAGTTACACACATTATGGATGTATCAGATATTCGATCTGAGGCGAATATCTTGTATAGACTCGACAATAAAGACGTTCCACTAAAAGCTTGCCGCCTGAGTTTTACTGCTGATAAAATCTAACATTCAGAGCGTACAACATTAGATAATGAGAAGCAGTGGCGTAACTTAGTAATGACGGGCCCCAGTGCATTATAGTTTTATTTATGGGTGGGACGTGTGTCCCCACGACCCCCCGCCACTTTTTGCAACATCTCGCGGCACGCACGGATGTACCTAAAGAAACATCTCCATTTGATAACAAATTCGTTGGTCTGTGTTAAATAACAGGCGATCTATCGCTGGAATGTGTTATGGCGAGCGCTCGTTGCTGCTGTTATCAGTTCTCTCTTGCACTGCACAATGCGCAGTCTTCACACAGACGATCGTACGCTTTGTTCTGGTAAAAGCACAAAACAAAATGCACACAAACATGTCCTTGCTCTTGATATACAATCACTGATGAACACCTTTGAGAGAGAACCAGAACCTCGGAAATGCTTGACAAAAGTTCTACCACTAGACCACTAAAGCACACATGCATGGTTAACGCAGATTTATAGATGTATTCAGTTCTGTGAAGAATCTCGCTACTAATTGTATTTTATTATTAATACGTTTATTATTCATTTATATTAATATAGTCGCTTGCAATGTGGGCAGGGCCCGCGTGCGCTGCGGGCCCCCCCAGCGGCACGGGCCCCAGTGCGGCTGCACTGCCTGCACTGTCTGTAGTTACGCCACTGATGAGAAGTTTCAAGACATTTATGGTGTTTTAGACAAAGATTGCGTCCATAAAGGCACACGTTGTCTGCGTTGTAGTAGGCCTACCCGCAGATTATGCAAATCAGGTAATAAAGAATGAGAATGTGACGTAACGCCGCGTTGAGTTCTGGGAAACTGCTTTGTTTATCTGCCATATTTGCAGGATAGCGCTGCCTTTCCGCTATTGAGTTTAGGGCAGTATTTGATTGTTTGTCGTGATTGTGAAAAATGTCACCAGTGTATGTCATTCATACTGCATCGAGGATTGCAATAGTAACTCAGATAATCGTTCTGAGAGAAAACTGGACAATGCAATATGTTTTTTTTGCCTTTTCTATGTGTAAAAACACCAAGGGAAGGAGGTCGCGGAGAAGACGCCGAATAGTAAATCTGTTAATGTCACTGATTAAACCCACTGACTCTCACTCAATAAAATAATCACATTGCTGTGTGCTTTTGAAAGTTTTGATTTGGTTGGTTTAATAGTTAACGTTACCTTCATTGCGAGCATGACTTTCACTAGGCTTGTGAATTAGCAGAACTTGAACAGGGGACTTTCTAAAATGCTTAAAGTGGCTTAATGTACCAAGACAGTGATAAAGACAAAATTGTAAAGCATATACTATGTGCAGATATATAAGATCAAAATGTGAACGCAACGCGTTTATTTACACGTTAAGAATTTTCCTCTCATATAAAGAACGCGCTTAATGGAGACAGTGATATTTAAAGACCACATTCTGTACACACATCTTACTAATAAAGCATAATATGTGTGGAAAAACAGATGAGCCCAAAATATGAACTTTAGAAATCGCTGTCTTAATCCAGTAGCGCTTTCTAGATTACAGTTTTCTAAAGGGAGGAAAACGCTTTACATTTAAACATGTCGCGTTGATATTCTGGCTCATCTGCATGTCTTTTAGCATGACTGTCTTAGCACATTTAACCAGCATTTGAAAATGCTACAAAACTTTCCCCAAGCTCCTAGGGATTTGATTTTGCTTGTCATTTGTTGAAATAAATATAAAAAGTACAGTGAGTTCGTGACTGTTCGCTGAATGTGACCCACAATCTGTGATTCTCCTCCGTGGCCATGGAAAAATGAATATTTATAATGACAACAATTATACTTTGTCATTTAAACGTTTCCAACAAAGAAATGGATCGACTTCTGTCAGCTTGTTGAACACACACTTTTATTTGGATAATGTACCATATGATGGCTGAAGCAGCAGCGAGCGACACTGTATTCAAGCTAATCGGGTAAACACTGTAAACCAAATTCTACAAAACCTAAGAGAGAAATGCAGTGCATATCATACAGTGCGATAAAATAGCTTCTCTTCCCTGCAAACGATACAATGAAGAATTAATGGTTGTTTAACTTAAAAGGTAAAAACAAAACACAAGATAAGCATTTATCCTTATAGAGAATGAGAAGTAACCATGGGAACGGATAGCGTATCCTGCTAATATGGCGGCGCCTTCCCGAAATGCAATGCGGAGTGAAAAGATCGTGACGTAACTCCTCATTCTCTATACCGCGAACACAAAATCTGCTTTGATTTAGAGGCTACTATCACACGTATGAATGTATAATTACAACATTGAGTTACGTTAAACCTCTAAAGAATTGCTGTAAGGTATTTGCACCAGAGTGCATTTGGATGTTATAACACAATATATCCGGAAGAGGGCATCAGTCTCTTGACAATGGCGACAACAAACTCTTTTACTTGCACGTGTTCCCTTTTCACCGTCTCAAAAGTTCGTCCAGTAGGTGGTTAGATTGTATGACCGCCAAAATTAAGACTTTTCTCTTCTGAGCGAGTCCTTCATTAGAGAGATGCTCCACATTAATTCCCTGCAATTATTACTGGTGGGTCTTAATATATCAAATTCACAGAAGAGCTAGATGAACTGAAATTAAGCCAGGCTGTATCAATTCTCATGTACTTGACTGGGTTTAAGAGGAGAAATCAAAGCCAGAACCTCCTCCTACTTAACGTGCACTGCCTTACGCATTACACATACACTAGGCTATCTCTTTTTACTCACACTTTCCCCTTCTCTCTCAGACACACACCCACACATGCCCACATACAAGCTCATGATGGGGCCTCCTGGGGGAAGGAACAGGCCCGGCTGGCTGGGATAGCAGCCAGTAACACCTGCAACAGATTAGAGCTCCTAATGCTGAGCAATAAATCCCCCACCCTCTCCAGCATCACCATGGACATGAACTGAACAAACTATCTATCTATCTATCTATCTATCTGATTTGTGAAAATTAGTCTGAACGATTTAATGAATGTCTGTCTGTTTATCTATAAATCTATCTATCAAGAAGTTATGACTGATTCATGAAACAATTGTTTGGATCTATTCAATAAACCAGTTGATTCCGTTCACAAACAGTTTGAATTATTCATTCTTGATTTAACATTCCGTCAGTCTATCTAGGCATTGATCTAGTCAGATTTGTTCCACTAAAATAAATTTTCATGTTATCCAAACATTTTAAAATCAAGCAAATATAATGGCTATCTTAAAATTTAACCTCCAAAATCCAATTTTTAAAAAGACCCCCAGTTGTCCCAATTAGCAGAATCTAGAAACAGAACCGCTGTTGTTCTGGACCCAGATTTCCTGTTCCCTGTGAGACAGTACTATAGTTAAGCGGTGAGACGCTGGAGGGGGCGTTTGCAGTTAGATGAAAATGGTGTGTTAGCCCACCCTCTAGCCTCCTAACCTCCCTCTCTCCATGCTTTTCAAAAAGCACACAATGGTTGACACCTGTGTCCTTTCAGAGCGGCCACTGTTATTGTTTACACACTCAGCGGAGGGGAGGAAGAGGCCACAAGAGCTGTGAAGCGGGCCAAAGCTGCAGCCCTTTACCTCCCTCCTTCTAATTAGGACACTTCACCCAGACCCAAACACGCACTAGGGGTCTGTGTGAGTTTGTGTGACTGTGCCTCTTCATTTTTGCAATTAAAAGTTATTTTCATTAAAGTTAAAGTAATATGATCTATCTATCTATCTATCTATCTATCTGGACAGGTTATCGGATTCATGAAAGACAAATCTTTTCAGTAATTTAGTTGCTCTAGTTCACCTAAACAGTCTGAATATTGTTTTCACAAATTAAATTGATTCATTATAAAGGTCAACTATCTATCTATCTATCTATCTATCTATCTATCTATCTATTCATCTATCCATCTATCCATCTATCAGACAGATGTAGCAATTACTGATTTATAAAATAATTGTTCTAATGTGTCAGATCTTGAGACATGAGTCAAATCTTTTTCAGTGAATCAGTTTATCTAGTTCACCAAAGCAGTCTGTCTTAATACTATGTTCACAAATTACACTTATTCATTCTATTCACCTACACTATCTATATATGAAGAGTTCGTTTGCAAGAACAAATAACTCAATTTTTAACAATGTTCAAAAATCATGTTTTTTCATTGTGCATTCAAATTAATCTCAATTAAACTGCAGTTGGGTTATTTTGATTAGGTTAAAGCTAATACAATAAAAAACAGAGTTATCTGTTTTTGCAAATAAACTCTTCATATGAAGATAAGTAGTGATACATGATTCACGAAATAATTGTTCTTATGAGTCTTTTCAGTGAATCAGTTCACCTAGTTTACAAAATCAGTCTGGAGTGCAGTGTTGCCAAGTCCCTGGTTTTCCAGCGGAATTGAGCTTCTAACACTGTTGCCGCGGGTTGTTTTTAATGTCCGCGGGTTGAAGCAACACCAATAATGCGATATTTAGCCCCTGAAATGTAAATTTCACTGGAGAACCCCACCAAAAAACATATATTTTACCCCCCGGAACACGATTTTTAAAGGGGGACCCGTTCGAAATACGATTGGGCTAGTTTTGGGCTAGTTTTGAGTAGCAATTGGGTGGGTTTTGTTGTGATCACCTGGCAACCCTGCTGGGGTGCGTTTCCCATACAATGGTGTAACTCGCTGATTAACCACCACGATGCATTGTTGTGGAAACAAACTACCTAGTCACGACTGTTTCCCGAACATGGTCGCATCTCCTTCGCTTGAATCACATTATAGTTCAACAATATAGGGCCATTGTTAATGACGTCACACGCATGTTGTGAAGTAATAACTAATGCTATTTAACTGATTAGAGATCTCTAAGATGCTGCTGTATTGAACATGGCACCTGATGACTAATTTACTATTTTTTGTTCCCTGTCATTTTGCTTTATTTGATGTTTGATTCATCGCGGGGTTCCCTCTTACGTCATACTCCGTGGTTCCCTTGGGTATTTGTGCACATGCGCACTCTCAAAAAGGGCACTTACTGAGGACGCGCAAAAATACATAGATTAAAATGCATTTATATTTAGATAGAATGGAATATATAGATTGTGTTGCATGTTAGCTTGCTTACTGTGCCCAAGAGCATATTTATTTAAGCCCATAGGCATGTCTTACTTACAAGAAACTATGCTTCTAACCACATGGGGAAGTCGTTGGGGAAGGAACCCAAAGGTGGCGGGTTCGAGTCTCGTACTGGCAGGGATTGTAGGTGGGGGGAGTGAATGTACAGCGCTCTCTCCCACCTTCAATACCACGACTGAGGTGCCTTTGAGCAAGGCACCGAACCCCAACTGCTCCCCGGGCGCCGCAGCAAAAAATGGCTGCCCACTGCTCCGGGTGTGTGTTCACGGTGTGTGTGTGTTCACTGCTGTGTGTGTTCACTTTGGATGGGATAAATGCAGAGCACTAATTCTGAGTATGGGTCACCATACTTGGCCACATGTCACTTCACTCACTCACATGTCACATGTATTCCAACGACGCAAGTTTGCAACGCTGTTTGTGAATGTTCATTTGAAAAATGGTTTCGAGAAACACTGAATAGTTGAACCATGTTGGTAACGACAGAACTTGCGACCATAGCTGGCTAATGATGCTTTTGGGAAGCGCACCCCTGAATGGTTCTATCAACTCGCTGTCTTACTATACCTTTAAGCACAGATTTTAGGGTGAGTTTCCGGGTGGTGATTGTACTGTGGTGAACAACAAAAGGATTTGGGCTTATTTGTTGTTTTTTCATGCTTGCTACAGGAATCATTTGTGCTGTTATCTGTTGGCTTGGCTTGGCTTGTATTTGTGGTGATGTATTGATTAAATAATTAGGGGGCATCTGCCGTGAGTCTGAATGTGTTTGCGGGCATTATTTGGACATGTTTTCTCCCTGTATCTGAGCTTAATGAAGTCCCATGCACAATTACGCATCTTTTTGTTCCCTAGCCTTTCTCTTTCCCTTCTGTTTTGGGGGGCACATGGGTGGCGGGGTGGGGGTTAGATTAATTCTTCTTTCTCTCCCTGTCTCTTTTTCTCCATAAAGGAGAGAAAGACCAATTAACAAAGAATAAGAAGTGAACCGTAAATACCCTCAACAAGGCCCAGCAAGAACAAGAACTGGCTTTCTCTCTCTATCTCTCTCTCTTTTCCCCCCATCTTCTATCCCTTCCACCTTTCACAAAGGGAAGGCTCAGAGCTTACAAAGTGCCAATTAACACTGAATGTTTGGCCCTTGCGCTTCCCTCCCGGAGCCGCTGACAGCGATGGTGTTTGGGTTAATACCGAAGGCCTGCAAAGAATTATAATTCTCCTCCTTCGCCCCCCTCCCCCATCCCTCTCTCTCCTCCCATTTATTTTGTTTCCAATGGGGCAGTTTTACAGTTCAATGCACGTTCAAAGGGTGATATAAGATGACTTTCCAAAGAATTTCGTTTGGAGCAGAGGAAAGGGGCAGGGTAGGGGTTGCCATTGCGGTGGGGTGATTGGTTAAAGGACAACGATCTAAAAAAAAATCAGACAAACAACTGAGGCTTCCTTTAGTTAGTTGCGTTTGGTAAGCATTTGAACACAACCCAATCACTAAGGGGGTGAACTGACTAAACGGCTGTCTACTGTAAAGGCCTGTTCACACCAAGGACGATAACGATAATCATATCCCTTTAATTCAAGAGAATAACAGAGTCTACACACCACAACCATAATGATAATGACATAAAGTAATGCTAATGATATTCTTGAAATCGGTTCCAAAATGTTTTTCTGTAAAATGATAAAAAAAAACATTGGCAACCAATCAGAATCCACCCGACTTTAAAGTTTTTGAGCATTTAAAGGCCTATGTTCTTTGGGTTAAACTTTTAACTTAAGTTTACGTTAAGCGCAATGTTTTTTGTAATGCCATGTCATGCCAAGATGCAGCAAAAGATGCAAGACATGAGACGCAACTGAAACTAAAATCTAAAAACGGTTTTACTGTATGTAAATGGCACATACAATCGGTTTTGAAAGAAAATCTAGAAAGAAAATGTTTGTTTCAAATAATCCAGTCGTAGTCAATAATGTCCGCGACTGATCCACTTGAGCTGCTTGAACTGAAGCGGAACAGTGTATGAACTCCATTTAACTGATGCTCTTTGTCCACAAGTTAATTAGCTATATCAAACACATCCTATATGAGATTAATAACATATTTATGCAACAAAAAATTAGGCTAATATTACAACTTACATCACATGCTAGTCAGAATGTACGTGAAAGTCACGTTGTAAATACGATGTACAGCATTACATATTTTACAATTCTTTATTACAAAACTGTTCTCTCAAGGACAGTTTTCAATTTGTTTTTGTTAAATATTGAAACAATTTTGCTTTGGTGACTAAAATTAGATTCCATTCTGAACAGAGCAAAACTGACTAAAATCTAAGAATATCACATTTGATGAAAGATGGCTAATGGACATTTCTAACAAAGTAACATTGAGCACCCTAGCAACCACACATCAATGACTACAAATACGTGAAGCAGCAACGCATGCTCAGTAGTATATAGCTAGACTTCAGTGGGCGTCACCAAGCTGGTTTAGGTCGTTTTGTCGATTGTAAAGCAGTGACATGGCTGTTTCTCTTTTTTCCCTGGTCTAATAAATCAGCAGGCTAAATAAAAGAGAGGGCAAATGAGGTTAAACCCTTAAACATGCCCACGTCTCCAGTCTGGACATCCTTCACAGTCAATGTCGGATCAGTTGATCATCAGTGAAGATCACAGTATAAAAGGAAAATGTGACCTCAAATGAACCTAGTCTAGTCTTGAGTCTAAACGCATGACATTTTGCTGATGACAGTGAACTGCAGAGTATGTAATTGTGGTGAGCATGACAAAACTTTAGGTTAGACTTTATCATGTGAATATATAGTGCAGAACACCAAAAACTATGGGACTTTCCAATTAGATACTCACATACTGTTCAAATTTGCTCAATGAATAAATGTAAACCATCTCAACAATGTAAATACAACCTATATATTTTTAAAACTAATAGAAATAAGTCTTTTTAACATGTGACAGGGACAACTAGATCTTCAGTGCTGGATTCAAAGAGACAATATATGCATTTTCCCCTCCTCTTGCATCTGTTTTTGTGCCGGGCTGGAATTTCCCAAGTGTGTGTCGTGTGAAGCGCTGTCTGCTTGTCTGGGGCCTATCATGTAAACCATCTCAACAATGTAAATACAACCTATATATTTTTAAAACTAATAGAAATAAGTCTTTTTAACATGTGACAGGGACAACTAGATCTTCAGTGCTGGATTCAAAGAGACAATATATGCATTTTCCCCTCCTCTTGCATCTGTTTTTGTGCCGGGCTGGAATTTCCCAAGTGTGTGTCGTGTGAAGCGCTGTCTGCTTGTCTGGGGCCTATCTGACCTCTTCAGGAAGGTGAGGAGAAGATAGAAAGAGTCTGAGAGAAAGACAAAGCTACAGAGAGGTTGGTCGACAAGTGTTGTTTGGTGCAGTGACTCATGAGACAGTATAAAGGGGTGATGTGAAGGTCAAACAGAGAAGAAAGAGGAAAAAGGCTCATGAAGATTGTCAAGAATAGGTCCAGGTCATATAGGAAAAAAAACAAATATATATATATATATATATATATACACCATATATATACCCTATACAGTATAAAAAGATCACTGAACACGACCATCATGATGTCACCAACAGTCGCTATCGATCATGTGTAAGTTATTTACTTTCACTCATTATAAACATAACTAATGTATCAAAGTATTCTAAATATTGTATAACTGGAATAATTATACATAGCTTAATCTTCACATATGACTTAGAGGCAAACATAGAGATGGTCGGTTGAAGACGGCGTGTCACCTCACACAGTGCGATAGCGGACCAATGGAAATGATTAAAGAAAATATCCAACATCTGGGAGCGATTCCCCCAGAAGACGAATTTCAAAGTGTATGCAAACGACAGTGTAAAAAGCAATTGCACAGGATCTACCAATTTGGTATCTTATTCACATCTTGTTCCGTGACTTTTGACCGCATGCATTCATACATTTATGCATGAAGGCACTGTGTCCCACACACATACACACTAGAACCTTTCATGTGCAACCTGTTGTCTCCTAAAAATGACCCTGAAATTGTTTAGACTGCACTGCATCCACTGCCATTGGCTTTGGACTTGTACAAAGAGCAGCTATGAACTGATTTATGATGATTTGCAAGATAATTATGTGAACTTTGTGGAAGTAAACTCTTCACATAAAAAAAGTGAAGCTCTAACATGTTGTTGATTACCAGTTAAAAATAATCGAGGGAGAAAGGCATTGCAAAATTATAGCTACAAGACTAACGTTAACATGGAATAGTGTCATAAAGAGCTTACTGACCTTTTAATGCTGATATTTCCACTTAATATTCACTTTTTATCAAACATTTTAAGATTGCCCCCTATTGATGAGAATAACAAAACAATAAAACGCCCTTCCATGCAGAGTTCACTTCTTAAAGGGATAGTTCACCCAAAAATCAAGATATTTTGAAAAATGTCTCAGGCTATGTTTACTCAACAATGATTTTTGAAAAGTTTCGCGTACAGAGGACAATGTTGTCACTATGATCCACATTCACACAGACACACGAAAAACAGTTGGCGATAATACTTTGTGAAGAAACACTACTCACATGCAGCAGTGGTGCTGTAACGGGGAGAGGGGACCCGGATTTTTACCAAGGGGGATGCCCCCCAAAACGCATTAAAAATTTCCAGTTTTTATGCCCCCTCAATGTGCAGACTATCCCTTTAAATTTATAATAATGTCATCACAATAAAGTTTAGTGATTTATGGAGGTTTTCTACATTTAAGGAGGTAAAATGAGAAATTGCTTAACTTAAGTAAACTACTTTTAAATGGTATTTAATTTAACTGAAATTTAAACTAAATGCAATGTTTTATTTCCATGTATTTAGTTTTCATTAAAATGTGCATATTTGCTAATATATAGCAGAATTTAGGTTGGCAAGACCGAATAGGCCAAAAATGGGTGTCCTCATGATAAAAATTAAATAAAATAAAAAATTATAGAGTACTTTAGGGATGACAAATTTATGTAGTCCAAATCCAGAAATGAGCATTTTAGCATTTCCAGTTCCATCGTCCTGAAGTCAATGGGTGTTTTGAATGGGTTGGTTTTAAAGGGTTAGTTCAACCAAAAATGAAAATTCTGTCATTAATTACTCACCCTCATGTCATTCAAAACCCGTTAGACCATCTTCGGAAAATAATTAGAGATATTTTTGTTGAAAGACCCTCTGACCCTCCATAGACAGCAACTCAGCTGACATGTTCAAGGCCCAGAAAGGCAGTAAGGACATCGTTAAAATAGTCTATGTGACATCAGTGGTTCAACCGTAATGTTATGAAGCTACGAGAATACTTTTTGTCCTCAAAGAAAACCAACATAACGACTTTATTCAACAATTTTTTCTCTTTTGGTTCAGTCTCCGCCGCCATTCACGAGAGTACCATGACACATATGTGTGATGCTGTTGACACAGGAACCGGCGTTCTGACGTAGAACGTGAATGCACTGCGCCTTGTTTACAAGCAGAGGAATGCACACGCATGCGTGGTACTGTTGTGAGCGTGCGGCAAAGCATGACACGGAAGAGAAGAAATTGTTGAATAAAGTCGTATTTTTTTTCTTTGCGCACAAAAAGTATTCTCGTAGCTTCATAACATGAATATAACAGTTGAACCACTGATGTCACATGGACTATTTTATCGATGTCCTTACTACCTTTCTGGGTCTTGAATGTTTCAGTTGAGTTGCTGTCAGTGCAGGGTCAAAAGCTCTCAGATTTCATCAAAAATATCTTAAATTGTGCTCCGAAGATGAACGAAGGTCTTACGGGTTTGAAACGACATGAGGGTGAGTAATTAATGACAGAGTTTTTGGGTGAACTGTCCCTTTAAATGCTTAAAATAAGGTCTGTGGTTCACACAAGCTCAAGATATTTTCACGTTTTTTTTTGTTTTCAGTAATACCCCTTTTGGGTGAATTATTCCTTTAGTAAGATGAACCTAAAGTACTGCAAATAACCATTGCAGAACGTAAACGATCCAATCACCAACTTGTTTGCAGATGATATGGCATATATAGACTCCATCTCAGCTGTGGCTTTGATGGTGGCACAGTAGCAGGGTAATCTCTCTACACAGTAGCTACTGTTCCCCTCCATCCACCCCCTCTCTATGCCTCCTTCCAATGCCCCAATCTCCCCCAGCTCCGGTCTCCCCTTCACAGCTTGCTGTGACCCATCTTGCACCTCCCGGAGTCCACAACAGACGGTTGGTGTGTGAAGAGGGTCAGGAGTTCAGTGCGCGACTTCGTCCGTCCCCCCTCTCTGTGCAGTGAGTGCCTCACGAGGTTTATAATTGTCTGCTGTTGGCATCCAGGGCAGGTTCAAGCGCAGTGCAGTACTGGAGAGAGAGAGATGTGTCTTATTAAACAGTCACTGATTAGATGCAACTAAATACTGTATATATATATTATTTTGATAGGAGCCTGATAAAAATGTTTATCGAAAAGAAAAATCTCAGACGGACTTTACTCTTAAAAATTAAGGTGCTTCACAATGCCATAGAAGAACCTTTTTGTTTAAATGGTTCCATAAACAACCTTTAACATCTGAAGAGCCTTTCTGTTTCACAAAAGGTTCTTTGTTGTGAAAGAAGGTAAGAAAGGTAAGAAATAGATGGTTCTTTGAAGAACCTTTGACTGAATGGTTCTTTGTGGAACCAAAAATGCTTCTTCTATGGCATCGCTGTGAAGAACCTTTTAAGCACCTTTATTTTTAAGTGTTGGAGGGCTTTATATATACACATATTTTAAGGAACCATACATTAAGACATATAATGTCAATATTTTCATAGTCATCTGAAAAAATGAAAAACAAGAACAATGTATAAATTATTATGATTATTGTTGTTGTTGTTTCGTTTATTTTGTGAAGGCATTTGTATTTGGATATTTAATAAATAAAATTTAAACAAAAAAAATAATTTTAAATTTTCAGGTTTTTGAAGGAGCAAACTTGAGGACATTTGAAATTCTAAATTTAATGTAATTTTTTCATATGGAAAAAAAGAAAAATGTAAACAAAAATATTTATTAAGTGAACATGTTTATATTTGGATATTTAATAAATAGACTTTAAACAAAAAATGAAAAAAAAAAATGAAGGAATGCCATGGTTCAATTCTAATCCATAGGCAACGTGTCATTAGTGTCTTGCTAAAGCCTGAAAAAGTGTGTGCGCACGCTGCAAAAAACGAAAGCGGTAAGTGTAAAAATACAAGAGAGAGAAGTGCAACAGCAGTAGAGCAGATGTGGCTGGAGTGCAGCCAAATTCAACCTCTCTGTAGTCCATAACCCTCATCTCAGGAGAACGCTGAGGAGACAATAAGAGCGAACCAAAGGATCAGAGAGAAAGCGCAAGTCTTTCATCTTCTTCCATCCTCGTTCCGTCACCCGAGCGTGTCCTGATGAACTCGGTGTTGATAAAAGTCGCATAGTTCTTAGAGCAACCTTATTCGCAGACAAAACCGTTGCTGTTGTGTCCTCGGCTTTCGGCGTGACCTAGTTTTCATGCGAGTGGATAGTTCGGACTGATTGCTAAATCAATAAATCAACCAAAGAATAAGTTTCCACATTTTACGCTCTTAGATGAACGGCAAGAAGATGACAAAATTGGGCAGCTGCCACCGTCCGATGTTCTGATGTGGACTTTCTCAGGCGAGTGTTTGGTCTTTGGAGAGCGGCTGTGAACATCCGTCTGCAGATGGCCAACACATTGCATTCCAGACAGGCCCTTCTGTCTGGACTGGACCAGGAATGGCGCAGTTCCGGCTTCATGGCTCTCCAGGGCCACATGGAACTGCGTCTCCCTCTTAAGAAACACCCGCAAGATCTTATGCGCGTCACTGCAGTTTTTCCAAAAGCACTAGAACAGGTCCATGAACATCAGGTTGCACCTTCTTGGTGTGTGTGAGCATGTGCTTCATCATGTTGCCTAAAAAAACAACTGTTTATTTCCAGGGCCACATGGAACTGCGTCTCCCTCTTAAGAAACACCCGCAAGATCTTATGCGCGTCACTGCAGTTTTTCCAAAAGCACTAGAACAGGTCCATGAACATCAGGTTGCACCTTCTTGGTGTGTGCTTCTTGGCACACGTGCTTCTTGGTGGCATGTGCTTCATCATGTTGCCTAAAAAAACAACTGTTTATTGTTTGATTATTCAAGTATAAAGGCTGATGAAAACAGTCACATGGTCATAAAATACTATAACGTAAAAACGCTCTTGGCAAAGTTGTGGTTTTGCGTGAATTTGTTGATGGCTAGCAGATGACCTCGATGAGTAAGGCTGTGCAACTGAGAGATCATAGTATATGTTTTGGCAAGTTAGACTTTGTCTAAGCAAAATAGGACCTTTTGAATGTCGTTAGTACCACCAGGTCCATCAGCCAGATCAATCATAAAATACTCCTTTTTGGTTAGATTTAAATGACCTGATGGCACCACAGGAATCAGCAGAGTCCCAAACCCTGAAATATTAGCACTGCTGGAAAACAAATAAATCAATCAGTTCAGTTCCTAAACTTCAACTGAATTTAAATTGAGGTAGCAAATAGTTTGAATGCAAGAGAATTAAAATGAACTAAAATTCAAGGAACTTCACATGACTGTAATTTAATAAGTCAGACGGATGGATGGACAAACCAAACGTAGATAGATAGATAGATAGATAGATAGATAGATAGATAGTTCAAATTCACACTTATTATTTGAAAATTAGCCAAAACTCATGGCTACTTTTGTGGTCGTCAGTGGTAGAAAATACTCTTGGACACATTTACTAGACAAACCCTGTCAGCTTTAACCAACATAGATGAGCTCAGGCTAGCATGGGAATTCGTTTAGTTTCAGATCAGGAAAAACAATGGCTGATAATGGCCCTTCAATTTGTCACTGAACACATACTGGATTTTTGCCATGTATATGCTGAGAACTTTGGCCTTTCGCAGTATTTCAGCCAGTTTACATGAAAAGAGACTGGGAACTTGAGATTTGCCAGTCAGAGTTACAATTTGCTCAATTCGTTCCAGATTATATTCCTGTTGAAACTGCCTCATCTCGATCCAAATGCTCTGACGATGAGAACATTTGAAGAGAAAGAGCTCATTATTACATGTGCCGTATTCTTTCAGAGGGATCGTTGAGATGAAGATGGTTCCAAGCAGCATCTGCACGACTCAAACGGACCAGATGTGTCTCTGGCTCCACAGCCAAGTCTTTAAGCAGCAGCGGACCGTGCCTGCTGCCTCCCTGGTGTGCCTGGAATAAAAGCACAACTGTTAACAGGTAGCCCCCTCTATTCCTGACGCCCCTTATAGACTGCACATAGGAACAGATGGAATTGTTGAGGTCTGCAGAAACAAACAAAGAAGCAGATGAGAAGAATCGCTAGCTTCTTGTCAAAAAGACTCACTCAAACCTTCTACTCCAGACTTAGACTCCCCCCCAGCTTCCTCAAGCCCAGCCCCCTCAACTTCGACAAAGGCAAGACAGAAAGTTATTTTCATAACCTCTTTTTAACGCAAATAAAACTCCCGGGGAAAAGGATCTGGGCCAAATTTGTCTTTTACACCAAGAGAGATCGCCAAAGGGGATCACTGGGATTGGAATGTTTGACTCCCATCCTCCCAAAGATCAAGGGGGGTCTTAAGCTACTCAACCAGAACTGTAAGGATTATTGGCTTTTTACAAGGAGGCCACTTGTGTTATCCGAAAGACTGAGCTCGTTAGCTTCCTTGTCTGCTCTCAAGTCCAAAAAGCCACACTTTCCAAGCGTTCTGAAAGAATTGGGGTCACTGATGTGATGTTTTATGATTTATTAAAAATGCATTTAAAAAAGCATTCATACAAATGATGACTTGTATACACCTCTTCTATAATAAACATTCTTTTAAAGTTGGCATGAAATGAAAATCCACTTGCTACCTCATCTATTTTGTAAATGCATGTTATTCATCTTATTGTGAATGATTCATCTATATACATGTCTTTTTTTTAATGTTTAATCAAAATGTCAAAACTCAATCTTTTGGTGAAGTCATTTAGCTCCAATCATTTAGTTTAAATTCCACCCCTCCACGATCAACTCCAAGCTCGCATTCATTTTTCAAGTGCAACACCCACACTTCAAATTCCAGTCTACAGCTGATGGACGAAATCAATTTCCCTTCCTACACTCTTAAAAATAAAGTTTGGTCACACTTTATTTTAAGGTCCCGTTCTCACTATTAGTTCTCACTATTAACAAACCATTAACTATGACTTTTGCCTCAAATGCCTAGTAAATTACACTGCCAAGGTCCAGAAAATTATGAAAGACATCGTCAGAATAGTCCATCTGGCATCAGTGGTTCAACGTAACGTTATGAAGTGACGAGAATACTTTTTGTACGCGAAGAAAACAACAATAGCGACTTTATTCAACAATTTGTCTCTCCGCATCACTGTAGCGCAATTTTGGAGAATAACCACTGAACGCAAGCAGCGTACGGTATTCTGTGTCAGCTGCGACACAAGGATACGTTTTCTACGTGTATTTACTCTTTGATTTGAACGAAAACAGCGCACCCGTGCAGCGCGGCTGAGACAGAATAGCGTACGCTGCTTGCGTTCAGCGGTTATTCTCCAAAATTGTGCTACAGTGATGCGGAGAGACACAGAGGAGACGAATTGTTGAATAAGAAAACAGCGCATCCGTGCAGCGCGGCTGACACAGAATAGCGTACGCTGCTTGCGTTCAGCGGTTATTCTCCAAAATTGTGCTACAGTGATGCGGAGAGACACAGAGGAGACGAATTGTTGAATAAAGTCATTATTTTTGTTTTCTTCGCATACAAAAGTTATTCTCGTCGCTTCATAACGTTACGGTTGAACCACTGATGCCAGATGGACTATTCTGACGATGTCTTTCATACTTTTCTGGACCTTGACAGTGTAATTTACTTGGCAGTCAATGGGACAGTCACAAGCCTCCCGGTTTTCATCCAAAATATCTTAAATTGTGTTCTGAAGACGAACAAAGCTTTTACGGGTTTGGAACGACATGGGGGTAAGTGATTAATGACAAAATTTTCATTTTGGGGTGGAGTATCCCTTTAAGTTTAGGTATTGGGTAGGATTAGGGATGCAGAATATGTGCTTTGTAAGTAGGCTACTAATAAACAGACAATGTTAATAATAGGCATGCTAATAAGCAACAAGTCAGAATTGGTCCCTATAATAAAGTGTTACCCTCCATGAAGAACCTTTAACATCCATGGAATCTTTCCATTCCACAAAAGGTTCTTTATAGTGTAAAAGGATTCTTTAGATTATTAAAATGTTATTCACACCAAGAAAAAAAAAGGTTCTGTCAAGAACTGTTCACTAACAGGTTCTTAGAGAAACCAAAATGGTTCTTCTATGGCATTTGAGGCAAATTACCCTCATTTTTAAGAGTGCACTTTTTTTCAATAAGTATGTCACAAAAGAAAATATTTGTCGATAGTTTCATGGCAATTTTCATTTATTAATTTATTTTAACATTTTATTAGGATGCATTCTTGAACTGTTGAATTCTTGAACTTTTGTGTGCAAAATCATGTGGTGCAACCAAAAAAAAAAAAAGGAAGTGACATCACAGAGAGGACCCTCATGACTTTGTCAACGTCAATAAGTCTTAAAATATAAGATAGTTTGACCTTTTTATAACAAACTGATCTAGCTGTAAAACATCTAGTGGTACAACCCCTCCAAAAAACATATAATGATATTTATGAATGAATAATTCATGATATTAAATAATGTTTTATCTTGAAATAGATAAAATATATTACTTAAGACGTAGATTTTTTTCCCTTCCAAATGTAGCATCGCTTGGAGTAAATTAGCAATCTTGTTGCCTTTCAAATTCCAATTCCAGTTTGAGAACAAAAAGTGTAATGAAATCCAAGAGGCGAGAGGAAGCTCGGTTTAGCGTTGAAAGAATACAAGTCATCATTCAACTGTCTGTGTTTTCAAAGAACGGACCTTTGGAAAACACGTTAGAAGCTAGTGAAAGACATGCCATACCATTACAACACCAAACAGGGCTTAGACTCGCCATCTTGGATGTTATCAACTATACATACCTGCTGATGCAGAACATGTATTTTATACCTCAAAAGGTGATGACACAGCACTTTAAAAACAAAAAGCACAACAACAGCGGTATAGAAAGTGAACGGGCATGAAAATACACATGTGTAATGAATGTGTTTTACCTCTGACGGCCAGTCATGCATTTCTGTTTTGAAAAGCCATGCCAGTGAGAGGCCAGTTTATATGCGTTGTTTTTTCTTTCCCTCCTTTTTTGTTTTGGTTTCCTCCTCCCAAGCTGCAAGTCTTTAGTCAAAGTCTTGCTTTGACAGGTGAAGATCAACCGTCACTATTGGCAACCATGTGGGACTGAAGGGAAAAGGTCAGAGCTGGGTCACCGGAGGCTCAGTCATTCTATACCTATTCAATAATATGCCCAACCCCCACCAGGTCAAAGGTCCCACACAACATACCTTACCAAAAGTTCTCCAATTAGCCCTGGATCACAGTCTGGAAATAAGATTCACAATGTGAGGAGGGATTAAAGAAATGCATGCTGGTATTTTTCTTTATTTATCTATATAGGGAGGTTGTTATGTCACAGTTAAAGCTGTATAACTTCATTAAGCGGGTGTTTAAAATGCATTTAAGGGCTTAAGAAATGATATGTGATAAGCCGAAAGATGGATACAAAATGGAAATAAAATCAAAATTAATTCTGACACTTTTTTAATAATGTCAACAAATGGAAAATTTGACAGGAAAAACAACGAATTGGAGGCAATTTCCAGAGGAATTACAATGAAGCCCATTTCACCTGTCAAAGATGAAAAATTTCATTGGAAAAAGTAAAGTACACTTAACAAGGCTGTACTAAACACTGGCAATTTAGCAGCAATTAACACTTAATGCATTGCACATGGGTGAACACATCATTTTAGCAACAACTTTCTTCTTTCACCCACTTTCACAATGCACACTAGCACACTATACTACAGTCTGAAGTGTCTATAAACTCTGGTGGACATTGTTTTTGAAAGTGTCTTGTGTAAAGAATCACGTCCAAACTAGCCAAATGATACACTGCTTCCTTAACTATGACCTCAAGAAAAAAGCTAGAATGCCATAACATGAGAAAAACAGCAGAAACTGTAAACCAGAATCAAATGTTTTACAGTCAAGTGAAAAGAAAGCTTAATATGAAAGTGATTACAAGTGCTCATCACATTAGCGTAAGTGGATGGAGCTGTTCCTAATGTTTCTACAATGTATTCACAATGTTATTAGTTAATATTATTCTGTGCTGTGGTACTCTCGTGAACGTATGGCAAAGACTGACACGGAAGAGAAGACATTGTTGAATAAAGTTTTTATTTTTGTTTCCTTTGCACACAAAAAGTATTCTTATAGCTTCATAAAATTAAAGGGTTAGTTCACCCAAAAATGAAAATTAGCCCGTTTTACTCACCCTCAAAGCATCCTAGGTGCATATGACTTTCTTCTTTCAGACGAATCCAATCGGAGTTATATTAAACATTATCCTTGCTCTTCGAAGCTTTAGAATGGGAGTAGGTGGGTGTTTTTGTTCAACAGTCCAAAAGTAGTCAAATAAAGCCATAATAAAACGTGCCTCACACGGCTCCCGGAGGATAAATAAAGGCCTCCTTCTATGGCATTTGAGGCAAATTACCCTCATTTTTAAGAGTGCACTTTTTTTCAATAAGTATGTCACAAAAGAAAATATTTGTCGATAGTTTCATGGCAATTTTCATTTATTAATTTATTTTAACATTTTATTAGGATGCATTCTTGAACTGTTGAATTCTTGAACTTTTGTGTGCAAAATCATGTGGTGCAACCAAAAAAAAAAAAAGGAAGTGACATCACAGAGAGGACCCTCATGACTTTGTCAACGTCAATAAGTCTTAAAATATAAGATAGTTTGACCTTTTTATAACAAACTGATCTAGCTGTAAAACATCTAGTGGTACAACCCCTCCAAAAAACATATAATGATATTTATGAATGAATAATTCATGATATTAAATAATGTTTTATCTTGAAATAGATAAAATATATTACTTAAGACGTAGATTTTTTTCCCTTCCAAATGTAGCATCGCTTGGAGTAAATTAGCAATCTTGTTGCCTTTCAAATTCCAATTCCAGTTTGAGAACAAAAAGTGTAATGAAATCCAAGAGGCGAGAGGAAGCTCGGTTTAGCGTTGAAAGAATACAAGTCATCATTCAACTGTCTGTGTTTTCAAAGAACGGACCTTTGGAAAACACGTTAGAAGCTAGTGAAAGACATGCCATACCATTACAACACCAAACAGGGCTTAGACTCGCCATCTTGGATGTTATCAACTATACATACCTGCTGATGCAGAACATGTATTTTATACCTCAAAAGGTGATGACACAGCACTTTAAAAACAAAAAGCACAACAACAGCGGTATAGAAAGTGAACGGGCATGAAAATACACATGTGTAATGAATGTGTTTTACCTCTGACGGCCAGTCATGCATTTCTGTTTTGAAAAGCCATGCCAGTGAGAGGCCAGTTTATATGCGTTGTTTTTTCTTTCCCTCCTTTTTTGTTTTGGTTTCCTCCTCCCAAGCTGCAAGTCTTTAGTCAAAGTCTTGCTTTGACAGGTGAAGATCAACCGTCACTATTGGCAACCATGTGGGACTGAAGGGAAAAGGTCAGAGCTGGGTCACCGGAGGCTCAGTCATTCTATACCTATTCAATAATATGCCCAACCCCCACCAGGTCAAAGGTCCCACACAACATACCTTACCAAAAGTTCTCCAATTAGCCCTGGATCACAGTCTGGAAATAAGATTCACAATGTGAGGAGGGATTAAAGAAATGCATGCTGGTATTTTTCTTTATTTATCTATATAGGGAGGTTGTTATGTCACAGTTAAAGCTGTATAACTTCATTAAGCGGGTGTTTAAAATGCATTTAAGGGCTTAAGAAATGATATGTGATAAGCCGAAAGATGGATACAAAATGGAAATAAAATCAAAATTAATTCTGACACTTTTTTAATAATGTCAACAAATGGAAAATTTGACAGGAAAAACAACGAATTGGAGGCAATTTCCAGAGGAATTACAATGAAGCCCATTTCACCTGTCAAAGATGAAAAATTTCATTGGAAAAAGTAAAGTACACTTAACAAGGCTGTACTAAACACTGGCAATTTAGCAGCAATTAACACTTAATGCATTGCACATGGGTGAACACATCATTTTAGCAACAACTTTCTTCTTTCACCCACTTTCACAATGCACACTAGCACACTATACTACAGTCTGAAGTGTCTATAAACTCTGGTGGACATTGTTTTTGAAAGTGTCTTGTGTAAAGAATCACGTCCAAACTAGCCAAATGATACACTGCTTCCTTAACTATGACCTCAAGAAAAAAGCTAGAATGCCATAACATGAGAAAAACAGCAGAAACTGTAAACCAGAATCAAATGTTTTACAGTCAAGTGAAAAGAAAGCTTAATATGAAAGTGATTACAAGTGCTCATCACATTAGCGTAAGTGGATGGAGCTGTTCCTAATGTTTCTACAATGTATTCACAATGTTATTAGTTAATATTATTCTGTGCTGTGGTACTCTCGTGAACGTATGGCAAAGACTGACACGGAAGAGAAGACATTGTTGAATAAAGTTTTTATTTTTGTTTCCTTTGCACACAAAAAGTATTCTTATAGCTTCATAAAATTAAAGGGTTAGTTCACCCAAAAATGAAAATTAGCCCGTTTTACTCACCCTCAAAGCATCCTAGGTGCATATGACTTTCTTCTTTCAGACGAATCCAATCGGAGTTATATTAAACATTATCCTTGCTCTTCGAAGCTTTAGAATGGGAGTAGGTGGGTGTTTTTGTTCAACAGTCCAAAAGTAGTCAAATAAAGCCATAATAAAACGTGCCTCACACGGCTCCCGGAGGATAAATAAAGGCCTCCTGTAGCGAATCGATGCATTTTTGTACGAAAAATAAACATATTTTACATACTTTTTCTCACTTCTGCTGACTGTCGTAGGTGGAAGCCGTTCCGGCGAATGACGTTGGACGCATGCGTCGCGCTTGCGCCGGTGATTAGTGGTGAACGCGGAAGCACGGAGGAGAGACAACAAAACAAAAAGCTGGTCACGAATTAGAAGCACAAAACGAGGATTTGTAACAAACTTGCGAGACTAGCATATCTCAGAGGCGTGTGCGCGACGCCTACGTCTTACGCCATCCGCCAGCAGAAGTGAGAAAAAAGTATTGATAACATTTTAAATATGGATATTTTTCTTTCAAAAACGCATCGATTCGCTACAGGAGGCCTTTATTCACCCCAAGGCTTTATTTGACTACTTTTGGACTGTTGAAAAATTTTTTTATTTTTTCCTTACTGAATTTTTGGGTGAACTATCCCTTTAAGGTAGTGATATTAGTTATGTAGTCCTTATTGAAAATATTTAGTCATATACGTTCCTATTAAAATTGCTAAGCTAAAGCATAATATAGAATTGATGCAACATTATAGTGTCACATCAAAACTGAACTGAATTAAAAAATATACATATATTTCAAGAATGGCGTCATTACATTATGAGAATTAATTTAACTTCAATCTGATTTTATTCTTAATTTAAATTTATTCTCATAATAATCTGACTTTGATCTTGTAAATCTACAAATTTATTTTTATAAAAAGGCCTATTATGAGATTATTATGAATGAATGAATGATGCATTTATATAGCGCTTTATTGTGTATTGCTGTACACCCAAATCCCTTTACAATCATGTGGGGGGGTCTCTCCTCAACCACCACCAGTGTGCAGCATCCACTTGGATGATGTGATGGCTGCCACAGCACAACGAGATTATTAAAAACATTACGACTTTTCACAAAACCTTGGCACTAAACATGGTTGTCGTAAATTAGATATTATGTTTGTCAAAAACTAGATTCTAGACAACAGCAGACAACTTACATTCCAGAACACGTGAACTCGACCAACGCAACAAACTTTCCATCAAGGCACAACATTGGAAAGGTGTTAAAGAAATTCCACCATCTGTGCTTTCCTTACGCCAAACTTTCCACCTCCCCCAATCAAAGTGCTTTTCAAAAAGTCTCCAGGAATTCCACTTGAGGGACAGACACAGATAATTGGTCGCATATTTTTATTGGCAGGACACAAAGGGACCTCCTATCCTCCTCGATGCAGCTGTCCCATTCACACCCCGCAACCGACCTCCTATGCATCTACTCCCCCGCAGGGTCCACACAAACTAGGCCTCGAACACGGCCCCTTTCATTGGCACAATGAAGGCCTCGGATGCATCCTGACCCTGACCCTCAGACCCTTCCTCTACCACCCCGTGGATCTATCAACTTCAGAGAACTGCCCTGAGCTACTATTTGTCCACTCTTTGATATCGTGAGACCCATCAATTAGAGATCCCAGGGTGCGGTTTGGAGATGCACTTGTTGGAAGAGTTGCAATTCGATCTATGACTGTCGGTGACGAGGGTCGTGTTGACTTGATTATATTTGCAGTGGAAGCATGACTTCTTTGATGAAAAGAGACCTCCTACAATTGTTGTAACCTTTGGAATGCTGCTGTCTGTTTTTCTCGAAGAACTCTGATTCAGATACTTGACATCAATTTTCAGGTCATCTAGAGACCACACCAAGAGCTGAGTGGCCATCTGTTGGATTAGTTGATTGATAGGACAAAGAAGACATCTTACAATTAGAAAATGCATTTTAGCAAGTAATTCATACTATTACACTACTCTAACATGAGCTGTAATAGGTGACATTGCAAAGTTTTATCAGATTTTTTCTTTAAAGAAAATATGAAATTACACAGTAACATATAAACAATAAATCGGAAGAAATGTAAAGTAGAAAAAAAATGGTAAAGGTCCAGTCACATTTACTGGTGAAATGTGACCTGTGAAATCTGATATATTTCCAGTAGGAATCTGTGCAATCAATAGTTTTGGTTAAGGGCACGTCGATCACGTTGATAGAAAGAACCCTGGTTGGTTTAAAAATGACTTCTGTATGAGTGGTGCTTCAAGCAATAGACCTTTTTTGCCTGCAAAGTTGTGATAAAAATTTGCTAATGTGAACAAAATTGTTTCAAACATTTCTAGAATGCATTCATGATGGTACTGTGAAATTTTTAGTTACTATTTTAGAACTATTTAGTTTCACCTCAAAGGCATATAATTTTCGTTATTTATATATATAAAATAAATTGTCTGAGAAAATAGCAGACAACAACAACAGTTCTTAAGTCAGGATTGGTCCGTAATGCCTTAGTAACCTAATTTTTTTTAAACATAAGAGCAAGGACGGCCATTTGTAACTGTAATGTGCGAGGCTTCCTGTGTCATCCACTTCCAATAATTTTACTTGTACAAAAACAGTCCGTTATGCTGCTATATATTGCAAACTGGTATTTGTTATTTTAAATTTATTATTATATTCATAAACACACTGGTTTGTATTGCAAATAGTTTTACCATTTACTGTACTTTATTATTTACCTATAGCGGCCAATAAATTGGAAATGTCACCAAATTAGGGGGAATTTACACCATTTTCTACTAAAAACAGAAAAGCTTGTATATGTTTTGGCCGTTCCTTTACACGACAACTGTATTTTGGGGGCAAATGCAAACTTTTGAAAAGGGGTTTTAAAGGGGTCATCGTATGCCCATTTTCCACAAGTTTATATGATTCTTTAGGGTCTTAATGAAAAGTCTATAACATACTTTGGTTAAAATTTCTCAGTGGTAGTGTAAAAAACACCCTTTTTACCCTGTCAAAATCAGCTCTGTTTTCAGCACGCCGTTCTAGTCCATGTTGCTTTAAATGTTAATGAGCTCTGCTGACCCCGCCCCTCTCTTGCGTGGGGTGACGAGCTGACTGTAAACGTCAGCCGCGAAACTTGCCAACTTGCACATATTAGGAAAGGCGATTTGCAAAGATTCATAAAAAACCCTTATACTCACTTCTTCTGTAGATGAAGCTGGATCATGAATGATTCGCGCGAACATAGACGCATTTAGGCAGATCGGGGATCGGCGCATTCCTTTCAAATACGAAAGTAACGTTAATCCTCTGCGTCTTCAGCGGCTCAGATGTCGGGAGTAAATGACGACTGCTATGTTCATCATTATTACATCCACCAACAGAACACCTCAATCGCTTAATCAGAGACATTCTTGTCTTCCCCTGCACCGAAGTCAACACAATGGCGAACTGATGACAGCTCACTCAGGGCGGGTCTAAGGTAAGACGGCCTTGTCAATCAACTATCGTGAGAGCGGGCTGTGCAGAACTACGTCATTCTGACAGGAATCTCAGAACAGCCTGATTTGAGAAAGGGGATTTAAAAAAACCCACTGGGTGGATTTTTATCATTATAGGGTGGATGTGTACACACACTTCCAACACACATTTATGTTCAAACAACAACAAAAGTGAATTTTGCATCCGTTGACCCCTTTAAAGTGCAAGTTTTTTTTTTTTTTAAATAGATACTGTTATTGTCTATGTGTAAAGTACAAAAACATGAATTTGTGAAAATGGAGACGTATCGTGTTCAGTCTATAGGTATGTGCACAGATGCATAGTGTTTCTTTACAAAGTGATATCGCCGACTAGTGGCCTGGCATGCATAATACAGCGTTTTCATGTTTTGACAATGTTGTCATCTGTACATGAAACTCTTCAAAAACTGAAAGGAAAAACTTTTATATTTTTAGTACAGTTGTTGTGTAAACATACCCTTAAAGACAATCGATTACTTTGGCAATGGAAAATAAGGTGAATATAGAACAGGATTTCAATTCTCCATGTTCTTCACCCATTTGCCCACTATAGCTTGAAAGCAAGAGCACAGTGGTTGATAGGGATGGGCGTATTGATCCAAAGTATCGATATATCGATACTATGCGTACAATATGCATTGAATTGGACGAATAACCTTTGTTAGCGAGTAATTGTGTAAGATAGAACTATTTTCCTGCTCATCTAAACACACAAATGTTGCAAGACAGAACTAATCCATCACAGAGAGCGTTCACTCACTTCTGACAGTGCATTCAAACAGGGCTGCGTTTCCCAAAAGTATCATAAGAAAGCATTAAAGTTTTTGGGAACGGCAGCCCTGAACAATACTTATCAGAGGAAAGAGAAAAAGAAACGTGTTTGAGTTATTTCACAATAAACAAACTGAAATTGTAGCCTACATACACTGTGTGCACAATTATTAGGCAAGTGATGATTTTGACCATATCATCATTTTATCCATAATTTCCAAGTCCAAGCTGTATAAACTTGAATGCTTATTGGATTTAATGCATATCAGGTGATGTGTATTTGTGTAACGAGGGAGGGTGTGGCCTAAGGAGATCAACACCCTATATCAAGGTGTGCATAATTATTAGGCAGATTCTTCTCCTCAGGAAAAATGGGCCAAAAAAGAGATTTAACTGACTCTGAAAAGTCAAAAATTGTAAAAAGTCTTTCACAGGGATGCAGCACTCTTGAAATATCTAAGATATTGGGGCGTGATCACAGATTATATATATATATATATATATATATATATATATATATACAAGCAAAATGAATTCATCTGTTCCTGCCATTCCTTGACATCAAAACTGTTTTTTTTTTTTTTTTAATGCTCAAAAATCATATTGTGAGGAAGTAGTTGGAGGGCAGTGGGGACACTCTGCCTCTGGAAACAGTTGAAAGGAGGGTAACACGTTTTCAGAGAGACTGTTTCCTGTGCTTTCTCCTGGCTCTACCTTAATGGATCACATGTGTTGAAATGATGTATTGTACAGAAAAGCAAAGCGTCGAAAAACTACGCAGGGACTACAAAAGGCAGAAAAAAGATCCCTCTTTGTGAAAGCCATGAAGACATTGAGTGGAATTTTTGGGGGAAAGGTAAGATGGAAAGTGATTGTTATACCAGTCACAGAGAGTCTTGCCGTGTGCAGTGATGGTAGATCTCTTATGCAGCCTGACTAGGCCGTCTCAAGAGACTTTCCAGAGGCCAGAGGTCAACCACCCCTTTCCTGACGTGCCATATGTTAAAGGAATTTGCCAGTGCATTGTGGGAGTTAGACCCCCACAACTTTAAACTTACTAACACATACATCCCCATGCCTTCACAGCCAATCTCTCTTTTCTGCCAAAATAATCAGTTCTTTATAGTCGTCCAGAGCTCAGCTGCTCCGAACAGCTTAATTATTACTGACTGAATACTAATATCAGTACTAATAATAGTATGGTAGTACCAATATTAATATAAAACCACTTTTTAAAAAAAGAGGTTTAAAAATGTCACTTAATGCATGTCACAAAATATTCATTTCATATTAATATTGAAATATTAAATACTATTTATGTATTAATACATTAATAAAATAATGTAATATACAAATATATGTACATTTTAAAATATATAATTTATAACCTTTTTTAATATATAAATTATATTTTAATAATTTATAATGTAATGTATAATATATTTAAGCTGGCTTTCTCAAGTCTACTATTTAAACTTATTATTATTCTTCTGAGCCAAAATTTAAACACTATCTCCTCCTAGAGCTTTCCAGCTACAACCACCAAACTTGGGTCAGACCTTCAGACTGGTCTGACTCGGTGTGCTATATCTTTTCTAACTGATCCGACTTATGGTTTTCGTAAACCAGACCATCAAAACCACCTAAAATCTCATAGACGGTAATTGAGGGTGTGAAAACTTTATACAATGAGACTTATGGTTTTTTAAGCTGTCCACTGCCATAGCAAAGCTTAAAAACTCCCTACTGAAAAAACAGCTAAAACCAGCCTAAGCTGGCTGATTGGCTGCTTTGGCTGGTCTCCCAGGCTGGTTTTAAAGTGGTTTTGGCAACTTTTTAGCTGGTCAGGCTGGTCTTAGCTGGTCAAGACCTGATAAAAGACCAACCAAGCTTAACCCAGATATTTTCAATTTAAACCAGCTAAGACTAGGCAACCAGCCTAAGCTGGTTTTAGCTGGGTTTTTACTGAATCAACTGGGTTTAGCTGGTTTTAAGCTGTTTTTAGCTGTTTTGATTTTTACTGAATCAACTGGTTTTAGCCGGTTTTAACTGTATTAGCATAGAAAAATGCTAACAACATGCTAGTAACATGCTAATCATGCTAGAATCAAGCTAGCAAACATGCTAGTAACATGCAAATCATGCTAGCAACAGACTATTAACTTGCTAATAATGCTAACAACATGTTAGTAACATGTTAATCATGCTAGCAACATGCTAGTAGCTTACTAATCAAGCTAGAAACATGCTAGCAACATGCTAGTAACATGCTAATCATGCTAGCAACATGCTATTAACATTTTAAGCATGCTAGAAACATGCTAGCAACATGCTAGTAACATGCTAATCATGCTAGCAACATGCTATTAACATTTTAAGCATGCTAGAAACATGCTAGCAACATGCTAGTGACTTGCTAATCATGCTAGCAAACATGCTATTAACATGTTAATCATGCTCGAAACATGGTAGCAACATGTTAGTAACTTGCTAATCATGCTAGAATCAGGCTAGCAACATGCTGTTAACATGCTAATCATGCTAGAATCATGCTAACAACAATGCTAGTAAAATGCTAACCATGATAGCAACATGCTAGTAACTTGCTAATCATGCTCACAACATGCTAGAAACATGATTGTAACTCGCTACACAAATGCTAACAAAATGGTAACACCATGCTAGTAACATGATAATCATGTTAGCACCATGCTAGTAACTTGCTAATCATGCTAACAAAATGTTAACACCATGCTGGTAACATGATAATCATGTTACAGTCATGCTAGCAACATGTTAGTAACTTGCTAATTATCTTAACAGCATGCTAGTAACACGCTAATCATGCTAGAAACATGCTAGTAACTTGTTAATTATGCTAACAACATGTTAACCATTTTAGAAACATGCTACTAATATGCTAATCATGCTAGCAAAATGCTAGTAACATGCTAATTGTGCTAGCAACATGCTAATCATGCTATCAACATGCTAGTAACATGCTAATCATGCTAAAAACATATTAGCAACATGCTAGTAACAGCCTAGCAACCACCCCATTTACCCTAGCAATATGTTTTATATCTATTTTTCTGATAGACTGTATTGCCTTGAAAACATTAAAACTTTCATCTTTAAAACTATTTTAACTTTCAAACTACTTCAAACTGAAAACTTTCAGACTGCAAGCTTTTAAAACTACTTCAAACTTTCTGGCTACGCTTTTTCGAGCCAACTTAAAGTTTGTCTACAAACTTTACTCATCTAGATACATATTTTATCATTTCTATGTAATATGTACATAGTATAATCCCATAAATATGAATAAAATGTTTCCATTATGCTAAAGTAAATGAGAAAGTGAAGGAATCCAGTGAAGTTAGATCCAGCAAAAGAGTAGAGAAGACTTCAGCCATAGTGGGTCTTTGGTTTCTGTTACTGTTCCCTCCTCCTTCCTGTTTTTCAGAGAAACTCTCTGACAAGCCTAATTAACTGTTATTAGTAATCATACCCTCTCGTTATAGGTGGTGGCTGTCTGTTACGCTAGTCAGCCTGAGAGGCGGAGGCCGGGAAGCTAATACAGACGTGGTGGTTGTGCTGCTAATAAGATAAATCATGGAGAAATTACATGCTAATATGTTTTTACTCAAAACAAGGCAAGTTTAGCAGTAAACTAGATTAACTGGAAAACAACATAGGCTGCTCCCCTCAAAACGTCCGTTTACAAATCGCCGTAAAACGATGTAAACCTCCCAAGCTGATATATGTCTGTCAGCCAGCATGTGAGAAACAAACCTGAAGAAAAACGAACCTGTGGAGGTTGAAGAACAACCAATTCACATAAGCATTCAGGATGGCTATTGACAAAAACATGCAAGGCTGTAATTTAAAATCGTTTGCCGAAAGTTTTCGTTTTCGAAAGTGACGACAGCCTCGAAAACAGCCCGATCAGTGGGCAAAAACCCCAAGCCCCCTGAGGGGCAATTAGACGGGCCTTGAAGCAACAGTGGGTGGCGAGAGTCTTACGCCACAGATGGTACAAGTCAAATGCTCTTGGCCCTCATGGACACAGTGGTATGCAAACTCAAACAAATGAAGGTATGTTCTTCACATTTTGCCCAGCGTTTACCCGCTCATATGCACGGACGCATGACCACACACATCTTATGAAGTCATGCTTGGCCAACGCCTACGGACACAAGTTCTCTTGTCTCTGAAACACAAAGCCTGCCTATGCATGTCCGGGAACAACAGGACGGCCAATACGGAGTCCTTCAGTCAGTAGTGAGCCGTGGACTCAAAGTACACTAAAAACATACCTAATGGTATAAACATGAACAACTGTGTGGAAAATGGGTGTAAGACTTATTCTCACGCTTACTCAAGTCCCTGTACAACCTACTGCATTTACAGTGCAATAAATCCAGTGAAGGCACATATTATACAGAATATGAGGTGTAGTGCGGGGTATTTGCATTATCACAGAAACTACATTTTGAATGCATATTCAAACTGCATTTATAGCACACTGTAACCACACCGCAAATAGCTACCAAAGTGAAGCACAGGCGAAACCTTGTGACTTTGACCTTGGAGGTGTTTTTACAAATGTTTTCTTATTTTTTTTAAGTTACACATTTTTAACATTGATAACATCAATGATGCTAAAATCTTCTTATATTATTGATCTTATTACTTACTTATTTTGATTGTCTTTTTTACATACTAAAATGATTTGCAATAACGCTTCCTGTAAGACAAAACAAAAATAAATAGAAAATACAAAAATACATTTTAATAAAAATAAATACAAAATAAAAACTAATAATAAAATACAAAGTTAAAGATTTTATTTTGTTATTTTTGTACTTACTAAAAGGCTTGAAACAAACAACAAAATAATAAAACAAAAACATGTAACAATACTTATTTTTATAAGTTATTTTTTTACTTATTTTTTTACAAAACTTACTGTTATAGAACTAGTCAAACTTATTTTAATACCGACATACAACAAAAGTTATTATTTTTTATGTTTATTTTTTGACTTACTAAAAGGAATTGTAATAATGTCTCCTGAAAAAAACAACAAAACAAAACATCAAATAAAATAAAATTTAGCAAATTACTTGAATTTCACTCTTTTCCAAAAGCTAAAGAAATATAGTGTGCAAATTGTATGGACTACTTTTATTATACATTTCAGTTTTTTTCTTTTTAGAAGCTGTGCAGCTTCTGGTCCCCATTCGCGTGCACTGAATGGAAAAGAGCAGCTCAGACATTGTGCTAAACATCTCTTTTTGTGTTCTACAGACGAAAGAGAGTGAGTCAATTTTGGAGAACTATTCTTTTAACCAAGCTTGTAGTGTCCTTAAAAAGAAGCTCACACACAACATTTTTTGCTTATTCACCTGACAGTGTGAGCATTATTATAGACTACAGCTATATTTCTTGAAAATAACTTTGTGGAGTGATTATATAAGCATTGGAATAGTGAGTGTGTGTGACAAAAATCCTTTCAAGGCCAAACATTTGAGGCTGGATTTACGACGTGCCACCAGAGGGATTAACTGGCTGTCGCTCATGTTTATTTATTCAAATGTTTGTTTGGTTCAAGGCTTTTTTTTTTTTTTTTTTTGCGCAAATGTGCCGTGTGATGGATTTAAAGCGTGTGAAGACTGTACGGATTTCAACATCTCCACTCCGTTGGGACGCAGAACGAGGGAAACACTGATGAACGTTTTTGACTTTGTTTTCGGATTACGCAGACTGAATGATTCACTTCAGGGCCTTGTCTTGTCACCAAATGAGCAACTGGGCTGCAGATTGGCTCTCCGGGGGGTGCCGGCGTGTTTCGAATTATTGCATGGGCGTGGGGAGGATTTTATTTGTCTATCAGGTGGTTTTGGGGGTGAACCCTTAAATCTGACAAATTGCTGAAAATTGCAGACATGCACTCATTCCTGTTTGGACGCTCTTGGCACATCTGGTTGTGATCTCGGCACAAAGGTTCCTGTGCAGAAGCTCCCCTAAACCCCACCTTCCTCCACAGCTCATTGCCATACTCCCCCCTGCCTTACCCTTGAGAGAAGAAAGAAGATGCTCTCTGTTTTCTCACCATTTTGAGGTGGGGGGTTCGCGCCTCGTCGATGTGATGTTTGCAGATGTTCCACATTGATCATTCCTCTACGTTCTTCTCAGCTTGCGAGCAATGGGTTTTAATTGACAACTTGGGAGATGAATGAAACACCGTGACACCGCTGCACATTTCAAAGGGTCTCCGAATCTGGCAGCTGTAAATGAAGCAGATAAAAAGATAAATTTTCTTGCGCTGAGCCCATACACAAATGATTAGTTGCCTACTTCAAAAGCACCACGTTGGGGGGCTCAGAATGCTTTGCATGGCCCATTGGGTATTAGGCTTTACCGAATGTGTTAGTTTGCTTAATTTTCTGCACTCCTACAGCTCGTATACAGTAGCTTTTAAGAGTGAACTACCCTTATGCATAGATAATGACTTTTTAAGTGCAGTTGGAATTAAACAAAGAGGCTTAATAGTGGTTTCATAGGGTTTTTCTGAAGTTTCCATGGAGACAGTTTAATAGACTGTTCTTTCAAGTTATTGAAAAAGCACCAAACCACAGCAACTTATATGGTGGTACTTGTACTACTTGTTGATATATTATTAAAATCAATGAATATGGATTTATTTAAATGTATTGTTTTCATAAATAATTCATATAAAATCTACCACAGCTCTTTTCTGATAACACCAAGAGCCAGAGAGGCTCTTCTAGCTTCACATTGTTTAGCTAAATATGTCGAACATAGCTGCCGAGTTCCTGAGCTCTCAAATTCCTTCTTTCTCGGTTTCCTGCCCTGGAACCAGCTGACCCCCTAACAGACCCCACCAACAACCCCCTCCCGACTGAGCCCGTTTGAAAAATTATGATGTCACCACTGCTCTGTTTTCCTTCATTTTTGCACTTCCATTGTTTTTAAATATTAACAGGTGCAGCGAGGTCCATTTTCCCAGCCGTCTTGGAACCTATCACATCTGCTTCAGTTTGGACTGTCCCTTTGTGTATTTGTTAACATGCATTTGCATTTCTTCTACACACAGTTTGAGACATAAGCTAGACATTAATGCCTTTGGCCCTTGATTTGTTGCCTAAGCATTTAGATCAGATTTTTTGAGGGGGGGTATATATGGTTTCCTTTAGAATAAAGCAGATCAGCCATTAAATATCACTTTTTTTCCTCTCAACATTGCATTTCAATGAAGTTTCTGGATGGATGGATGGATGGATGGATGGATGACAGACAGCCAGACAGACAGACAGACAGACAGACAGACAGATAGATAGATAGATAGATAGATAGATAGATAGATAGATAGACAGTGATAGGTAGATTACTTACAAACTGTAGTCCGTAATCTACTGGATTACACATATTAGGTAATGTAATCTGACTGCTTTTTGATTGCTTTTGGATTACTTTTGACCTTTCATATAAAAAAATCTACTAATTTTTTGTTAACAACATCATGAAGTGTATTGAACATTACAGTAGGGTTTCCCAAACTGAGGTTTGTGAATAAACTGCAGGGGGATTGTGAGTTGACAAAAAGCAAATAATTATATAATTAATTGATACACAGACAGACAGACATATCGATAGATCGATAGATAGATAGATAGATAGATAGACAAAGAGCATGTTTTTGATTACTTTCCATTTAATGAGAGGCCATATCTATGGAAACCACTATGAAATGATCACACTGTTGTAAAATCTAACTGATAAACTTTGGAAATCATGTGGGGGGGCTTGAATCATTTTGCTTTAATAAACTTAAAAGCGCAAAATTCAACAAGCACCGAAAAGACATGAAGCACAAAACTGCTGGACGGGCCCCAGGGGGGTTTTACAAGCCAGAAGACACATATAAGGCATTAAATAGAATTGTTATAAACGCTTTGCTCTGCAGATATGCCCTAGCCTTACACAAAGCAGAATGAACATGATACAAATTTCCAGTCACATCGTGGGACGGAGTGCATAGCTATAACAATAGCAATTCTGTTCTCCGAAAAAGCCGTGCCCACTCCCACCCCGTCCCTCAAAGTCCACCCTACACCTGCTGCATGCAGTGAGGGCAAGGAACAGCTGGGGGCCCGTTGGGTGTGCATGTGTGCGAATGCATATGTTTGCGCTGATGTATGTGAATGTGTTACGCTTTATGTGTACGTTTTTCTGTTATTGCGCGTAGGCATGCCCGCGTGGAGACTGGCATGGAGCGCTTGCTGTCGCCACAGAGGCTTTGGTCGGATGGATTCTTCTCATACAGAGAGATATGAAAAAAATGTGTAGCGAGTGAGAGATTACGTGGCTCCTAGAAGCTTCTCCATCCAATAGAATCTCAAATCCAATGGTGCCACGATGCTGCAGTATAGGCCCCTTTGGTCTGTAGAAATGTAATGCATTGTTGTTATAACATGCTTCAAATTTGGTCACTGGATTCATCAATGGATAAGAGCGCTTGAGTCTGTTTTTGTGCTCAGGAAGATGTGCATGAGACCAAGGATTACTTGTTGAAATAGCAATGGATCAACTCAAAGACAACACTGGCTTGATTTGTAATCACTGCCATTTGAAAGAATGGCCTGAGCAGCTGTCTGTTTGAACAGCTGCTTGTGCAAAAAAAAAAAAATATATATTTTTTTTTCTGTACTGTACTGTACTGAATCTGTACTGTATAAACTGCTATATAAAAAATAAACAAATACAATCAAATATTGCATCAAAAACCATTTGGAATCTTTCAAGTTGTCAAACATTAGCAGAACATGTTCATAATTAATGTGATGAACTACATCTGTGGTTACTCTCTGTGAACTTTAGAGAAACTTTATAAAATAACGACTTATAAATTTAGTCCTGGGGGAAAAAAAAGTCATTATTTGTTTGCAGATCCCACTTGAGTTGATATATATATATATATATTTTTTATTTTTTTTTTTAGGTGTTACTTAAGTGTCCATATAGTTTTTGGAGCCGCTATACATTTGCTGTAAGACTCTGGTCTTATTACAGACCGCACTGTGTGGATGACCATTGTAGAATATGGGACGCTGGCCAAAGACGACATATGCTGTCAAATCCCTTGAATGTGTATCATTGTGTATGTGTGTGTGCATGCTAGTGTGTTCGGGATTTTTCGTATTTTTTTCCTACCCGCCCTTCTCCGATATGTAGGAATTAGTGAACATTGCTTAACTACAAACTGACCCTAATCAAAGTGCCGATTCTTTAAAAAGACAGCTGTTGTCATGACACAGTTGTCTAGTAGAGACAGCTAGGGAACAGGGGTTAACAGACTTCTCTCAGTGAAATGGTCTTTTACACAACCATGCCACATGCCCATCAGTCACAAAAATCAGAGGTAAGTTCCATTTCATCTTTCTGCTGTTCTCTTTGGGACTAGCAATGCCATTACTCATGTCATTTGATACTTACTGACCCTTAAAGCGAACCCTCGGTTGTTAAAAGTACTACAGTAAAGCTGGTTTGCCTGGTACTGTTTTGTGGTTTTAAGCCTCACATTTCTCTGTTATGCATTTTTGAGTTTAGAAAACAACACATTTTAAATGTAGAAGAGTACAGTCAGTTTTAATTCATCATAGAGGAATCAGAAAGATGCCATAATCAGACAATGGAGTTTATTTGGCATCTGATTTTTGGGGTTTATGTTATACTTATAAGACGTTCATTTTTGTTATTAGTCACAACTAACTCCTTTGTCTCAATATCTCAATATTTGTCTCAAAAATATGTTAGAAATATGGCCTGCTGTTAATTCGTGTGATCTAAGAGCCATAAACTTACTGATTTATGATCACAGGAATAGTACTGATTAATCAAAAAATTGAAAGAATTTAAACGGGACAAATTTAAAAAAGGACATTTGTAATACACACACACATATATATATATATATATATATATATATATATATATATATTAGTTTTTATATTCTCACAATTAATGTAAAAGTCAGTTTTTATTGATTTTTTCAGTATAATGAAACGAGGACTAATGCTGTTAAGCTTCAAGACATCAAAAAGCATCAATGTATCATAAAAGTAGTCCATATGATGTCTGTGATATATTACAGGTCTTCTGAAGTCATATGATAAGTCATGTGCAGAACAGATTTAAATTTTTGCAATTATTTGGTTGCAACAGTTTACAGTTTCAATGGTTGAGACAATTAACAGTGAATAACTACTTAAATTTCAGTCTGATTCTTATGCAAAACTGTCATGTTACCACAGGAGATTTGGAATATAGGGTTGTACCACTTTTTGAAGTTTGAAAAAAGAAAGGCATACAGTTTTTGAAATAACATAGGTAAATCAAGTAAATCATGTTATTTTTTGGGTGAAATGCAAGTCTACAGTTTTAGGTAACAGAAGAGCAATCTGTCCATTTTCATATTTTGTGAGTGGAGGAGGGACACAGCTGCCATCCAATGAGATGATGCTGGTCAGGGTGTAAAACTCTGGCACTTCAGACAACTGAAAAATCATTGGCAGAGAGCAAAATTCTCAAAAGATGACTAATAAGCTTGGGGTGATGTGGGCTTTGTTGCACTCTATTGAATGTATTTTGTTCCCATGGCTTGAGCTCGGACTGGCTGGACTTGGAGGTCTGGGAGCGGGAGTCACGTTTGATTCCACGGATTTATTTGGTCAATGCTCCCACAGCTGAGAGGTTTGAAATGAGAGCCTGAGCAGGTGTTGTTGTGGGAGAGAGAGCGGGAGAACTTTAGGAGTTTTCATTGCTTCTCTCTCGCATTCTTCCCTTCTCACATCAGTTATTGTGCTGCATACTTCAGCAAAAATGTTTGATAAAGACTACATGCACATTTTTCGTAATTCCAGCTGCATCAAATATTTGGACATTGTTTCTACTTTTAGTGGGGGGGG
>NW_015555896.1:453967-457542 GCF_001515605.1 Sinocyclocheilus anshuiensis | reverse complement strand
GTGCCAGTCCAAATGTCATTTCACAACGGTAACAAATATTGTACAATCAATTTTGAGACTCCACTATTTACGTTTACATGGACCCAAATAATCTATTAGTAATTGGATTGATGGCTGAATTGGATTGAAAATCCTTCATATAAACACCTTAATCCGAATTAAATTTCAATCGGAGTGCAAAAATTAAGCATGTAAATGCTTTACAATGACTATTTCCTCAATCAGATTCAAAAATACTTTGCACAAAACAAGCAACTATTTTGACATATTTGACAGCTTTCCTTTTAATTTTGTTAAACATCTACTCAAACTCTTCAATTTTGTTAGAAAACATTTGAAAAGTTGATTGAAGGAAATCTGAGCTGAAGAAAATCAATGCATTCAACTTTTAGATACAGTATAGTTCACCCAAAAATGTTGTTCTAAACCTGTATGACATTCTTTCTCCTTTGGAACACATAAAAGAGTGTTTTTTGGCCATACAATGAAAGTCAGTGGGGTCCATAATTTTTTGTTGTATGGACATAAACAGTTCTGCAAAATATTTTCTTTAAATGGAGAGACCTTAACTATACCATCAACAATTCTCCACAAATAGGATGCAAATCAGACCACACCTACAAGTAAGCTTCTTGAACTTAATGCTGCTCGATTATGGCAAAAATCATAATCACGATTGTTTTGGCCAATATTGTAACCACGATTATGAGGGGGCCATATGACCAAAACTTTATATGAGTGATTTATTTAAAGATAGTGATACATATCAAATATATATTTCCTGTAAATAACGTTGCTATGACATCTACATTGTAGAGACCAGCGGAATTTCAAATAAACAAACAAACAAACAAAAAATACTAAAAATTATTGAAAATAATTAAACTGTCAGTGATAAAAAAGCAAAGGACAAATACAATAGAATAAAAAGATACAAATGAAACAAACTGTGCTTTAATGTTTTTTTGTTTATGCAAGTCTCAAGCAGTTTACAGCCTACTACAGAAATGAATAATCAAATGTAAAATAAAACAGCATAGTCTTCACTGTAAGAATTAAATGTTTTTGTTTCTGATTAAAGTTACAAAAGTCCTTCACTCAAGAGCAGTGTGTGATTTTGAATTTGTCTTTTGTTGTTTGATTAATATTAAGCACACAGTCGCAAGTGTGGATCCAATTTACCGTTACACGCGTATTTGTTTTCGATTAATTGCACAGCCCTACTTGAACTTACACCAAAACTTGTTTGAGTTAGATAAAACATCTTGAGTGGAGTGACCTTGAAATGTTTTACGCCGTAGCCTATATGTTCCTAATGTGGAAACTTAAAGTTCAACAACAAAGTTTCTTGAATTCACCTATTGTCAGGTATGGATGGCAGCAGCTCAGCGTTGATCCCACAGATTGCCTTTGCTTACGCTTAGCCTGTCTTAGAGAGGAGATCTAAGGCTTCTCCTCATTCTGCCTTTGTTTTCTTCCACTATCTTTCTTCACCAAACTGAGAAGACCCCATGACCCTGAATCTAAGGTTACTTGTGTGTTTATCTTTTTAAAAAGGACTGAGCTTGACACTATGTCAACAGCATCTCTTGAGCAGAAGGAAACAGCTCTAAGGGGCAGTGAAGAAAAAAGGATTTTGTGTTTGCAGACGGATTACATGAAGGAAGCAGACAGTGCTAGCATCTAAAATTAGATGTAAATGCCTAATATTTTCAGTCTATCAAATCTATTAAGCTAATAATGACAGTTCACAGAGGCTCTTTCCAAATGCAACAACTTTTCCCAATGCAATTAAATGTACTTCAAGTGCAATTATTACATATTAATACCTAACAGCTCTCAGGGAGAAAGCAACCCACAAAGACCTTCTCTTTCTGTACCCCCTAGAGTTCAGTTGGGCATCAATCAAGGCAGTTAAGTGGGATCCTTGAGCAGAGATGGTATCAGTGGCAGCCTCTTACAGGCACACACTTCTGTCCCTGTTATCTATGGTAATTGCTCTGAGTCTTTGTCACCAGTGAAGCAAATCTCTCATCTCTGACTCAAATGCGCTACTAAGAAAAGTTTAATTTGAGCTCTGTAGTGTGGGTAAACACATTTCAGGCCCTCATTTCTCATTTCACAGTTGCACTTAAGGACTCTTTACTCAACTTCTGTGGATGGCTAGACCAGGGCTTCTCAACTGGTGGTTCACTGACCTGTTCTGGACAGCAAAGAAAACCCCCCCACTAAATTCAAAATATAAAATGCATCAGATTGTATTATTAATATTTTAAGGAGGGGCTTCGAAGGCTTCAAGTCCAACCAAACCCTTTAATATATTTTAATATAATATATAACAACAAGATAAAACAATGTTCAATACATTTTATTATATTTTATTAGTGCTGTCAAACGATTAATAAAAGTTTTTGTTTACATAATATATGTGTGTGCTGTGTATATTTATTATGTATATATAAATACACACACGTACAGCATATATTTTGAAAATATTGACATGTATTTACATATATATATTTATATTCATACAATTTATTTTATATATAAATATTTAATATATAAACAACATATTTTTCTTAAATATATACATGTATGTGTGTGTATTTATATAAACATAATAAATATACACAGTACACACACATATATTATGTAAACAAAAACTTTTCTTTTGGATGTGATTAATCGTTTGACAGCATTAAATATTATGTATTGTATATTATTACAGTACTTGATGCCCGTTGTTCAGTCTGTGTAAAGAAGCAAAAACAGTGATATTTTTATACTATTAATATTTTTATTTTACAATTTTTTTTATTTGTTTTTTTTTCATTTTAAGTTCATGTATTTTATGTATTTTTGTCATTTTTATTACAGGTTTTTTTTATTTCTATTTAGCTTTTTTATTTATTACATTTTTATTTTTTTAGTTCTTCAACTTATTTTATTTAAATTAGCTGCCAAGGCAACATTTCTATTTTTTGTTAAGTTTAAGATTTTTCATCTAATATTTATATTTTATTTAAATTAGCGAAAACTTTCATTTTTGTTACCGATAACAGCACTGGTTGAGAACCACTGGGCAAGACCTGTCAGTGGCCCAATATTCCAGTGCCCTCCATACCGAAATGTGATGGACCTAATAACAAAAACAAGCAGCGTGGTGTGGAGCTGCTCCCACAGAGTCAGCACATTAATGAGGACCATATGGAGCTGCCCAGACATACAGTCAGTGGAAACCCAATTCTTCTTCCTCTTTTTCTTCCCTCTCCTACACTCCTTCAGTCACTTCTCTGCTTCTCCGTCTCTCACTCTTGTGTCCACCTTTGAATTTATAGCATAAAGCTTCAGCCGATTGTTTTCTGAAAGCTTAAGCGTGATAAAAACTTTCTAACCTTTTAGTTTGTCAGTTCATTCCCCCGAACAGTGTAAACATTCTGTGGTGTTATAAAAACATTGAACATCCCGACCAGCCTGACAACAGCAACAGCAGCTCAACAAATGGCATGGGCTTGAGGTGTCGCCAAGCTGTTTGTTCAACCAATGACAGATGAGGGGAGTCTTCAGGAAAACTG
>NW_015555896.1:415337-453945 GCF_001515605.1 Sinocyclocheilus anshuiensis | reverse complement strand
AAAAGTTTTTGTTTACATAATATATGTGTGTGCTGTGTATATTTATTATGTATATATAAATACACACACGTACAGCATATATTTTGAAAATATTGACATGTATTTACATATATATATTTATATTCATACAATTTATTTTATATATAAATATTTAATATATAAACAACATATTTTTCTTAAATATATACATGTATGTGTGTGTATTTATATAAACATAATAAATATACACAGTACACACACATATATTATGTAAACAAAAACTTTTCTTTTGGATGTGATTAATCGTTTGACAGCATTAAATATTATGTATTGTATATTATTACAGTACTTGATGCCCGTTGTTCAGTCTGTGTAAAGAAGCAAAAACAGTGATATTTTTATACTATTAATATTTTTATTTTACAATTTTTTTTATTTGTTTTTTTTTCATTTTAAGTTTCATTTTGTCATGTATTTTTGTCATTTTTATTACAGGTTTTTTTTATTTCTATTTAGCTTTTTTATTTATTACATTTTTATTTTTTTAGTTCTTCAACTTATTTTATTTAAATTAGCTGCCAAGGCAACATTTCTATTTTTTGTTAAGTTTAAGATTTTTCATCTAATATTTATATTTTATTTAAATTAGCGAAAACTTTCATTTTTGTTACCGATAACAGCACTGGTTGAGAACCACTGGGCAAGACCTGTCAGTGGCCCAATATTCCAGTGCCCTCCATACCGAAATGTGATGGACCTAATAACAAAAACAAGCAGCGTGGTGTGGAGCTGCTCCCACAGAGTCAGCACATTAATGAGGACCATATGGAGCTGCCCAGACATACAGTCAGTGGAAACCCAATTCTTCTTCCTCTTTTTCTTCCCTCTCCTACACTCCTTCAGTCACTTCTCTGCTTCTCCGTCTCTCACTCTTGTGTCCACCTTTGAATTTATAGCATAAAGCTTCAGCCGATTGTTTTCTGAAAGCTTAAGCGTGATAAAAACTTTCTAACCTTTTAGTTTGTCAGTTCATTCCCCCGAACAGTGTAAACATTCTGTGGTGTTATAAAAACATTGAACATCCCGACCAGCCTGACAACAGCAACAGCAGCTCAACAAATGGCATGGGCTTGAGGTGTCGCCAAGCTGTTTGTTCAACCAATGACAGATGAGGGGAGTCTTCAGGAAACCTGCTCGAAAACAATCATTATTTCCACTATTCAGGTCAAGTTTTTTTGGTCTCTTACTTGGTGTAATGGTTCATATCATTCCATTTCACTTATTTTTCTTAACTTGCGCTTTGTAGGAGTTCTGGGCTTTTAGCAAATTACCTTCTTCTCTTCTCTTCCCAGTACTTCATCTCACTCTCTGTCAAAAAATGTAGTCTCTTTATTTCTCTGGTTTCTCAAATGGAGACTCTCCATCCCCTCTCACTGGCCTGGCATTCAGTCCTGCCATGAAGCGGATGGCTAATTTTACCAGACTGACCTCATTCCACTATTGTATAAGAACAAGCGAGTCAGTGTCAGGAGAAATGTACTGGCTTATCCCTTCGTTTCCGTTCCTTTCTCTTCTCTTTCTCGTTTTTCTTTCTGTCTTTTTCTTCATTTTTTTTTACCTGATTCATCTCTGTAATCGACTCGCTCCCTTCTTGTTTCGACCAGAGGAATATGTATATTCGCTGGGTCATGCAATGTAATATGCTCACAAACGTGGGGGAAAGAAAGAACTCTTTCTCCGCCCATCAGCCTTGTCAAGTCGTCTACTGGCATGAGGTGCTTGTAAGGGGCTCACTGATCCATCCACCTGAGTGAATGAGGTATTTGCTTCAGTGGCCAGATTCTGAATGATGCCTCTGTAGTATCAATACCACTATAGACCTGAGACAGGAATGACTTTATGGGGGCAGCCAGCTCTCTAGTATTTAGGTCATTACTATTACCATTGACTACATTAATACACATATTGTTGTGAGGGAGAATGAAATGTAATTTTAAGTCAAACTTCAACTGATCAACCAATGTGTGATGATACAAGGGCATATATATATATATATATATATATATATATAAAGTAACAAACATGAAGACACTGATGTGTATACAAATATTATGTATATAAATTAATGTGTACATTTTGTGTTTACTCCAAGGCTACAGTCTCAATGGATCCACAAAATCATTTCAAACGGTAAGCAATATATTGTTCTTTTCCCATAATCACAATGTAACCTCGTATCTCAAAGCACCAACTGCAAACATGATCAAACTATAAACCAGGAAATAAAGTAGCAGCAGGAAACCAATAAAGTAGTTAAACAAACCATGATATTAGACTGGAGGATGTAGGACTAGCATGCTGAAGCCCATCATAAAATTTAACCCTCCAGGCTAGGCTGAACTATTTTAATTTATTTAGCTTTCCTCAGCTTATTACATAGATTAGAATAAGCTTTGTAGAATTTCAGCTGCCCAAAGCGAGGCAATTGATAGATGACAGCTTGTTCCCATGTTTGTTTTGGCACATTTAATTGATCACTTAGGCTAATGTATCTTTCAAAAAATATATTTTCAACAATTAAAAAGCGGTTTAGGCAGAAAACAAGTTTTAAATTATTAAAAACATTATAGCAAGCATGCCAACAACTAACAATAGTTGACTGACTCTGTAATGAAAAATGAACAAAACGACATTCATGCAACCTAAAACGTTCATTTATAGACAGAATCATTCATTCTTTATGTGCATACTTTTGCACTGCATAACTCATTTAAAGACGTGACTGAGCACTTGTCAGCTTTCATAGAAAGGGCTGGCGAATAGAAGCTCCTCCCGTGCGATGCTTTTCAGCACTTTTCCTTTGAATGACAGTGGCTGGGGAAGGGAATGAAAAAGTGGTGTGATTTCTCGCAGCCTCAACGTCGATGAGCAGCAGTTGGAGAAATGCAATCAAACTGAATGGATTGGCATGGGGAGAAGCGGCACTCTCAACCTGGCTAAGCGGCAGCTTTGGAACTGGATTTGTCTTTTAGTGGTTTCTATGAGCCTGTTACTCCAACCAGGTAAATAGTTTTGCTCGTATTAATCGCTCTTATGCGCATGCACACATCCCAGAGCGAGAGCTAATGGGAAAACTTTACACTATCGTTTGGAGAGAAGTTGTTCAATCAAAATCTCTAAAAAAGTATTTTAAAACTTTAAACGTGCTACTTAATGCAATTGCACAATCGCTCATATTAATGTCTACCTTCCCATTTATACGCATTTAGTTCTTCTGTAGGCCAGAGTTGTGCTGCTAACGCGCTAGGAAATCAGCACCGTTTTTGCGAAAAGATTTAAACCCAACATATTTCATATAACCAAATGTTATACTTACCTTCTGAAATTATGTTTGAAGTTAATCCTCACTATTTACCGTTCTTTAAAAGTATTTTAAAGTACGTAGTTTAGTCAGATATTTTATTAGTTTGGCAGTAAAACTTTCGCTAACCTGGCTAGCTTCTCGCCGTGTCGCCGTTTGAAGTTGTTTACTTCGAAAGCCCGTGACTGTGTTGAAGAAGAAAGTGTGCCTTAAAGAGTAATAAATAGTCATTTGTGAACAGCAGCGATCAAATATGGGTTATTTACATTTTGCGTTAATTGCGCGTTTTAACCGCCTATGCCTCTCTGAAAAGCACGCGCAGGATTTTTTTTTTTGTCGCTAGACGAAGTTATAAATGTTCGCGAATGTGAACTAGATGTAAAAATCGGTTTGGTATAGCTAAAAATGAGCAAATACTTTGCTGTGTGCTCTGAATACGATTGAATTGTTGTTGTTGTTGTTGTTGTTGTTGTTGTTGTTGTTGTTGTTGTTGTTGTTGTTGTTGTTGTTGTTGTTGTTGTTGTTGTTGTTGTTGTTGTTGTTGTTGTTGTTGTTGTTGTTGTTGTTGTTGTTGTTGTTGTTGTTGTTGTTGTTGTTGTTGTTGTTGTTGTTGTTGTTGTTGTTGTTGTTGTTGTTGTTGTTGTTGTTGTTGTTGTTGTTGTTGTTGTTGTTGTTGTTGTTGTTTTCCCCCTTACAGAATGATAATGTATTCTTTGATGTTAACTAAATCATTAGCTATAACAATATGAATAGTAACTGTTTTAATGTAGTAATTAATATTTAACAGTAGCCATATATAAAGTTAAATAATATTACATTACTAGACAACTTTGAATATAAATCCATTTTAAACTCCGTTTAGGAATTGTTTATAATTCTGTATGATAACCCACAAATTCACTAAATATGCATATAGTGTGAAAAAAAGTGAAATCAAATACTCCAGCTAATCAGAACTATTAATGTTTTATAACATATCACTAAATGCATACTGACAGACCACTAATTTACCATGTTTTTACTATGACAAATGCATCCAGTCCAGCAGAAAAATTAGTACATGGTCACCTCACACCAGTGCTCTGTCTCACAAATCTGTCTATTAGGCCTAGTCAAAAACAGAGATATTGCATTCATTTCCACAGAGTTGTAAATTATGCATAACGATTAATCTAGAACAGTTTATGTAAGATAGTATATGTTATTCTAAAAAGTAGGCTACATATGAATCCCATATTATTAACATGAACAATGTATTAAATAAGTTAATTTACCCATGAGCACCGCTGCTTCCTTGCTAATGTGCAATATTTTTAGTAATTACTCATACACTACTCTGAAGTCATGGAAATTCATTGGTCAAAATTTGTGGAAACCCTGTAGAATACAATTACTACGTCATAGCAGTGGGAGTTTTTCATATTTTTAATAATGCTAGCCAAATTCCATCCCATTTGTTATTGTTGGGGCCTGTATTCAAAGCAGTTGAAAGTCATCATATCAAATGAAGCAGTAACTATTTTCACACTTTTGTTAGACCATAACCATAAAACACTAAAAGGAATCCAGACAAGGAATGCTTTCTTGGTTTGGAATAGCAATCGCCAGCTTGTAGTTATCTTTTCAGATGTCATGCTAACTCGAGTGCAACCAATGAATGTGTCAGAATGACAAAATACAGCAGTTGTGTAGCTGTTAAACAGGTTTAGTCTATAGATTGATAGCTAGAAACCATCCAAGGCTAAGAACTTTAATCATGAACGTCTCCATCACCAACCAACCATCAAATAGTGATTCTCTCACAGTTTTAAATGCATCTCATTAATGTCTAATTCTTCTTGATTCTCAACAGTGCGCTGCCAAAAATGTCGAATTCAGCGCTGTAATGCGGAGTACGTGGCCTCATTCTCACCCTCCGGTGGCTTGCAAGAGGAGGTGCTTCCAGATGTGGACTACTGCATCACTCTGAGGGCCTACTCGTTGTGTACGCGTCGCACAGCTCATGGCTGTAGAGGGGACTTGGTGTACCACTCCGCTGTATTCCGTATTAAAGAGCTCTTTGCACAGCACAACTGCTCCAGCGACGGCCCAACGTCGTCAGCCAAAGCACCCAGCACTTCCAAGCCACCAGTGGTGGACGTCTGCAACTATGAAAGCAGGGTGCTCGCCTCGGGCCCGGCAGCTCAACAGAAAAAGTACGGACATTGTGGATTATTTGGTGATCCTCACTTGCGGACTTTTCGGGATGAGTTCCAGACATGTAGGGTTGAAGGAGCCTGGCCGCTCATCCACAACAGATACCTTTCGGTTCAAGTCACAAACGTACCGGTGGTTGAAGGCTCCAGTGCTACAGCAACCAACAAGGTTAGTTGTGCAAATGGCTTTTTGCTAACTTCCTGTAAGTGTGACCTGTTCCAATTTGTACTGGTCTTTTTAGTAAAGCAGAGTAACCACGATACTGGTGGTTTTATGAAATTGGGCAAAAGTTGTTTTGAAGCCTTGTCATCAGTACAAGTGTTGAAAAGGTGAAAAAGCAATCATTTACTCACCCACATGTTGTTCCAAACATATATGACTTACTATTTCAGCAGAGCACAAATGAAGATATTTTGAAGAATGTTTCAGCTTTTTGTCCATACAGTCAGTCAGTGGGGTCCAAAACCAACATTTGAATCCCATGACTTTGTAAAGACAAAAACGCAGATTTTTTTTTCTTTCTCAATAATCTCTTCTTGTATGCTTTACAGAAGTAAGAAAGTTGGTTTTGGACCCCATTAACTTTCATTGTATGGACAAAATGTTGAAAAATTCTTAAAAATATATTCACTTGTGCTTTGCAGAAGAAAGAGAGCCACATAGGTTTGGGCGACATGAGGATATTTTTGGTGACATTTTTCTTTGATACTATAGTATACAAGTATACTAATTTATCATAATATAATATCAAAATAGATTACCAAATAAATGTAACTGAAACTTGTGAGGATTTTGGGGGAAAATGGGCCATGTCTTATGTTCTCGCATGGTCCAAAGAAACCATTCAAACCAAAAGCTTGAGAGAGACAGACAGTCAGCCCAAACAATGATGGCATTAGGGGGACATTTTTTTTCTCTTCTATTAAGGGACGTGGATTTAGACTGTTGAGCCGTGGCGACAATGCAGGACCAAAAGACTATAATAGAATCCCCCAGCTGTTTCACAAAGAGTGGGGGAGACACAAAAAGAAGGAATGGAAAATAAATGATTCAGACTCTGGTTACGGTCGGTTAGTTTCTGGAAGGTGAACAGACATGAAGTATGACTGTAACATGGGAATGACGATGTCTGTGCATTTTTTCAAAAGAGGGAAAGTAATATAATAATACCAGAGAACATAAATCTTGTAATTTTAATAAACTTTCAGGGGACCACTGACTTTAACATGAAAAGTGTTTATGAGAACAATTGTTTAATTGTTTCTCATTAATTTATCCTTTGGCTTAAGAAGAGCTCATGATATGTTTCTAAATTGACACAAAACGTTGCATCAGTGCTATACCTTTAGCTTTATATGTAGTGGACATTCTTGGATTAATCATGTAGAACATGACTTCATTTTACTGACAGTTGATGGCTTACAGCTCTGTGACTTGATCAGAGTTTTATAAAAATCTGCCTTTAAATGTTCCATTGATTAGTCATTGAATTTGGTTTAGATTAGATACTGGCAGATCCCAAGTTGTCCATGTTATTTTTTTCTCTGGTCCTCTACTGCCATCATGTGGTTACACCGGTTATTAATTTTTTCCCCTCAAGCTCTAGGGCTATATGGCACTAGCAAGCTCTCTCTTCCAATGTTATTTTAGTATTATTTATATACTATTATAGTTTTTATTCATACTTTGAATTTGCTGTTTTTATATTTACAGTATTCATTTTAATGTTAAAATATTTGAGCAATTTTGCTATGTGCTTTTGTCATTTTTTATTAGTTTGCGTTTTAAAAATATTAGGTAACACTTTATTTTAAGGTGTCCTTGTCACACAGGTTACATGTACTTACTATTATAGTAACAATAAATTATGCATAATTACATGCAAGTAACTAGGGCTGGGCGATATAGCTAAAAAAATTATCAAAGATATTATGTTTCATATCGTTCGGTATCGATAATTATTGACATTTTTATACCCTTTTTTTAAAACAAAAAGCAATAGAATTTTTTTTTTTAATTTAACCACTGTATTTATAATTAACACAGTTTACTGAGACAAGCAACAAATATTTTTTGTTTTAACAATCAAACACAATAAAAATTAAACAAATATCTAATTTCTAATGTTTTATATGCAGATTAAATAGGTCTTTATTGTATAAGTCTAATTGTCTCCCGAGGCCACAGGAGGGCGCAATGAGCAAAAGTAACTCTATAAAAACATGCGTTACATCTAAATTAACTCATACAAATCAAATATAATTTCTTAAATTGCATAAACAATTATGAACAAAACAGTATCATGTATTTATGCATTGCTTAATCCAAAGAGCCGAAGCGCCATTCACGCAGACTGCATTTACAAACATATGAGACGCAGTGAAAAGGAATAAACCTCCACAAATTCCTGTCCACCATCGATAGGTCAAAACGCTGCACAGTGTGAGACAATTTCATCCAATCAGAACATTTTTGATGTTTAATATGTTAATATTGTATAATTTAATAATATGATGCAGGACTTTGGACCAGGTCACTGTTGGTTAGAATGCTTCTGTTAGTCTCTTGTTGATTTGCTTCTCCGTACTTGGTTAATTGTTGTTATTGTTAAATAAAAAATGGTTTTCGTTAATTCTAATACAACTGAAATCAAACATAAATATTAGATACAAAACTAGAAATGTTGCTTTGGCAGGTAACTAAAATAAGTTTAAGTCGAAGTACTAAAACTGAAATAAAAGTAAAGCTGAATAGAAATATAAAAAAATGACAAAAGCACATAACAAAAAAAATATAACAATAAAAGCTCATTCAGAAAATGAAATATTATAATAGTATATAAATAATACTAAAACACCACTGACCTGGTGGTTAGGACATGTTCCAACAAATCAGGCTGCACAAAAACACAATGTTGAAACAATCCTCTAGTCAATTGAAAGCAATTTCATGTATTGATTTTCAGTGTGAGCTATTACTCACCATTTCCTGTTTGATCTTCCCTGTAGATAACAGTCATCTTCAAGTCCTACCATGACTGCACCGAGCAGAAGGTGTACCAGGCCACCACTGAGGACCTGCCGTCTGCGTTCCAGGACGGCACGCGAAGCGGTGGGAAAGCAGAGAGCCTGTGGATCGCGGAGGGTAGTGGAGGTCTAGGTATACGGCAAGTGAAGATCCACGCTCGCTATCTAGGCACGTCCATCATTGTGCGGCAGGTCGGCCGCTACCTGACTTTCGCCATCCGCATGCCTGAGGACTTAGCGGAGGAGAACGGCGGCCTGCAGCTGTGTCTGCACGGCTGTCCGCGCAATGAGGTCATCAAAGCCCACGTGCTCAACCGGCAGCAGAGCCTGCATCCGCCGCGGCTTATGGGCGGCCGGTACGGGGAGGGCGATGGCGGCGAGCTGCAGCCAGGCCTCTCGGCACACGTGGACATGTTGGAACGTGCGACCACAAAGTGTCGAGAGATGCTGCAGGTGGAGGACGTTTATTTCCAGTCGTGCGTGTTCGATCTTCTCACGACAGGCGATCAGGAGTTCTCCATGGCTGCGTATGGTGCCCTGGAGGACCTTAAGGCACTTCCGCCAAGCACTCTGAAACAAAGTTCACCCAGGACTCCACACATTTATAGTAGAGGAACAATAGTTACACCTTCTGTTTTCACGGCTCTGGTTCTTATGCTGCTGTTGAACTGAAGGAGCTGGTCTAGATGCCAGCTTGAGGATGGATACCCACCAGCCAGCCTGTTCTTCAACCATGACACCCTCCTGGAAAAACAATCAAACTTGACTTCAAACTGTCTGCGAGTGAGAGACTCATTCCATTTAAACATGCAGTGTTTTACTCTTCAAGCAGATAATGGCAGAACACTCCAGGGCTTTCCGAGTGTGAAATCGACAATCGCTCGAATCTGAAAAAGATGAAGGCAGCTTATCTGCATATCTTCTAGGTTATCACCGATTAAAGAATGGAAACTCTACTACAGATGTGACGTTATTGGATGAAATTATTGTAAAAGACACATAGGATGTCCTGAATCACACAAGTTTAGGTGCACTTCAAACTTTCTACTATAAGAAAATATGTTACCTACACGGGATCCAACAACTACATGAAATGCTACCTATCCATATATTTTTGGGTCTGGGTCATACAACCACACATTAAGCTACAGTCATGGTAGGAAAAGACTTCTTCAAGCTGCTCTGCTTATTAAGGAGAAAACAAAACAAATTCTTTATATAATAATATATTGAAAGAGTGTATACATGTGTTTTATATGTGTACATTCACTTGTGTATAGATGTTAATGTTTTGAAGCAGTTTCATGTAGTTAGATTTTTTTTTTCAGTTTGTATAAAACAACTAATATTTGCTGTATTGTGCATCTGTTGTTTTCCATATAAAAAAAAAATAAATGAGTTGTGACTATCAAGTCTTTTTTTCCCTGACTTCTGACACTTTCTACTCCATAGAGGGTGCTATAGAGTTGCAAGTTTGAATAACTGGACATTTTTTTTTTTTTGTCTTTAAAACACTCTTATTTCCTTACACCAGCAATAAAGTGTTGCAGGAACTTGGTGGTAATACCAGAATGTCTTTTTAGCTGCAGTTATGTAAGCTATAATGTACAGTCAGCCATTTGTTATAGCAAAATATACCTGACAAGGTGATTAGTGCCTCACTTATATTACACGGCTCCTTGCCAAGTAAATAAATAACTTGACATGAAAAAATAATTCAAGGTGAAATTACCCGTTATATGGGAAGAAAAAGCAGCAAACTAATGCGAGAGACTTGATACTAGCATAGAAAATCGTAGAAAATAGATTGCTTATGATGGTTATCAGACTGCTGAATGGCTCGATTGACCAATCAGAATCCAGAAATAAATGAATTGACGCCAACCAATCAGAATCAAGATTTCAACAATTCAGCAGTATAAGCATAAATAGTACAATTTAATATAACGTTTGTGGCCATTTTCAGTTGTTATACAGATTTTATTTATTTATTTATTTTTGTACAATTTACGACACAACACAAAATCAAGGAAAGACGTTTGCACTTCTTTTTTTCCAGCAATGCCGTTTGTGCGCCCATTGCTTGTTCCTGTTCCCGTGATGTTAAGGACTCTTAAAGGAACACTCCACTATTTTTGAAAATAGGCTCATTTTCCAACTCCCCTTAGAGTTAAACAGTTGAGTTTTACCGTTTTCTAATCCATTCAGCCGATCTCCGGGTCTGGCGGTAGGACTTTTAGCTGTAGCTTAGCATAGATCATTGAATCTGATTAGACCGTTAGCATCTCGCTCAAAAATGACCAAAGAGTTTCTATAGTCCCCAACTAGGTAACTTCTCTTAGGGGAGTTGGAAAATGAGCCTATTTTCAAAAATAGTGGAGTGTTCCTTTAAGGCCTCGGGTGGAAGCTGGTATGAAATGACGGGGTCGCGTGACAGAGATTAAAATGTCGTCAGTTTAACCACATTCATCATGCTAAACTAAGCATTTTCCAACGCTGCCCTTCTCTTGTACTTTGCAGCTCTCGGCACTCCATCACTCTCAAGTTTTAACTGCGTCCGATGTGAGGAGAAGAAAAGAGGCAAGGTTCTTCATGCTAAGAGCTGTCAGAAATCATCTTGTACATATAGCGCAGGCCTGTAGTTAACCTGCTGACAGCTATAATATACTTGTGCACTTGTTATGTATAATGCACTTGTAATACAATAAAAGTTCTACATATACCCTTCTTTTCTTTGAAACCTTTTTTGATAGGAAACTAGTTCTGTTGACATAAAATAAAAATGTTCAATGGCAATGACAAGATGTAATAGTGGTATTTTTTATTACATTTTTATATTGCCATTGGTTTAATGGGTTGAAAGGTTAAAATATTAATAGAATGTAAAAATTTACAATACCAATTTATAATCTTTTTTAATTTAATTACTTTCTGGACTCGGGCGGACTCGACTCGGACTCGGCCTTTAAGAACTCGGACTTGAGTCCAACTCGGCCCCTTTTGGACTCGGTCTCGGACTTGGACTTGATGTTTAAGGACTTGGTCTTGACTCGTACTCGACAAAGGTGGACTCGGACCCAACTCTAAGCTATATGCTTCTGTTACTCCAGTACAGCGCCTGTATTTATTGTTTTTATATCGCATTTTATGCGTTTTGTCTCATTACTGTCTTTCCGCGTTCCAGTCATTTAATTATGCTCTTCATTCTAGATACGGTATAATGAGGTACATAAACAAATGTATATAAAAAAAGGACAATCTACTTTGTTCGTTGCTCACTTTGATCTAATAAACAAGGACAATTATTGGGCTAATGAATTAAAATAAGCCCCTTGAGTGATTAATATTCACACTGGAAAAATTAATTTGACATTAATAGGATATTTGGCAAGATAAATAGACAGCACAGAACATGTCCGCACGTTGACTGATAAATGGATAGGTGGTTGGCTCTCTTTAAACAAATGCCTTTTTAATTAATTAATCAATTAGAAACCATAACCGCAAGCGTTTACAGTTTTACTGGATACATTAAAGCTGTGATTTTTATTTGGCATACCTCGCATAAAATGCTGCTACTTCATGACGGATATTGCTGAAGAAGGTGTCTGAGAAATAAAATGCTTTGCAAACAGCCAATAAGAATTTGACCGACCCGCTTGGGCCAGCCAATCAGAAAATTCGTAGCCGGATCTTGGCTTGGGTTTGGGGCGGGGCTTCATGCATGTCTTGTTTGGGAAACCATTTAAATCATTTACAGTAACTTTCAAGTCAAAATAAAATAAAAATCAACCATATTAACTTTATTAAAACATGTTCCTATTGTTATTTTCCACAATTCATGATTTAATGTTATTTTTAAAGAAAATGTTTGACTTTGCATGTTTTTTATTTTTTTATTTTGCTCCATTTCTTTGACGATTGATTGACATAATTTAAGGTTAATTTTCTTTCTTGTTGAAATGGCAGCGAATTCATTTGGAAACATCTATTACTTAAGTGAAATTGGCTGCGAATGCAGTTATATATTGATTTATTTCTATGTATATCTTTCACTGCTTTTAGGAACTTCTTTACTATTTTATTCTGTAGACAAAATATAACATTCATACAGGCCATTTGTTCACGCTCAGATCTACAAGCCTGCATCTTGCATACGTAATGCACTGGGTTTTGTGTTGTATATTTGTTAATAAGTCTGCGCTACAGAACTTTTTAACAAATGGCCCCTCTACACCTCCAAGCCTGGAAAAACCAAGCTGGAAAATTAGGCATCTGTATCATAAATCTTGGAAAGTTATGATCATTTGCAATTCACTCCCTCATCAAAGGCAATATTACCCTAATTTATTATCTTCCCACGTATAAGGCGCTCAGAGGCCATGGAGATAAGAGTCTATCAGGAGGAGGATTGATTTTCATTAACAGATTGTAATAAAGATGAACTGCTCGGCCCGCACACTGACCAAGAGCCACACTTTATTGTAATTGGGCCAATTTATTTCATGAGCCACTGCCTCCACTTTTTTTTAGGCTCTTCCCTTTCTTTTCTCTCTCTCTCTCCCTCAGTTCATTACTGTAATGTTTCAACCACATCCTTATTTATTCTCTTCCCATATTTCAGCCATCAGACAAACTGTATATTCATTATTTCATATGTCTATGGCTTCACAGTATGGACTATTCAGCTCTTGACCTACATTTTATTTTGATTTGTAAAATGTAAGCTGTAACCATTTAATTGATTTAAGTGATTACCTAAATATTATGCAATCTACTTAAATTGAATGTGCAAGGTTTCCGGTCTCATATTTTACCTGTACAGGACAAAAACAGTCCATTATTTTGCTGGATATTGCAAAGTGGTATTTCTTACCATATTATTTGAATTCACATAATCATAAACACCGGTTAGTGTTGCAAATAGTTTTACTATTCACCGCAGTTTGATGTTCTTCTTGTTATTTAACTTAAGCAACTAAACAATTGGAAGTCTTGCTCGTTCAAAGAAAATACATAATTTCCATGTTGCAAAATAAGGTGCATAAAAAGCCCAAAAATTCCATGGAGGGACTGTTTACAAAAACGATCTGATTGAACTGATTCACTAGAAGAAAATTCACTTTCCAGCTCTATATGAGAAGAGGAAGAACCATTCTGAATGAACTAATTCACAAAAATGAACGTCTGATTGAACTGATTTACTAGAAGAAGATTCACTTTCCAACACTTTGACATAACCATTCTGGATGAACCAATTTACGAAAATGAACGTCTGATTGAAATTCACTAGAAGAAAATTCACTTTCCAGCTCTATATGAGAAGAGGAAGAACCATTCTGAATGAACTAATTCACAAAAATGAACGTCTGATTGAACTGATTTATTAGAAGAAGATTCACTTTCCAACACTTTGACATAACCATTCTGGATGAACCAATTTACAAAAATGAACGTCTGATTGAACTGATTCTCTAGAAGAAGATTCACTTTCCAACCAGTGTTAATTTTGACAGCAAATTTTTGATGATTTTAAAATGATTTCGTTTTAGTCATAATCTTTGGACTAAAATGCCATTTAGTTTTAGTCATATTTTAGTCATCTGAATTGTTTTTAGTTTTAGTCGACTAAATCTACAGTAAATTTAGTCAGCTAAAATCTAATGGGTTATTTTACGGTGCATTTTCTCTAAAATTTCCAAACTCATTAGGCCTACATTGGTTTGATATTAATGTTTATCATGATAGACACCGATTTAACTGCGGTGACACACAACATGCCTTTATGTTAAAATTAAATAAAACCACATCTCATAATGAACAAGAATATGGTCTTCTTTTTAATGAAATACCAATGGTTATATAGGCTAATTATGCATTCTTTATAACAACTTGTTTACCATATTCTTCATTCTTTCAAGCAGACATGTTTATTTCTAGAAATAAATTTAGATGAATCTTTAGGACAATTCAACATCATTTTGTGTGTAATTCTCCGTTCATGCGACGCAAAAGAGTACTCGCGCGCTTTGAGACACGCTTTCTGTGTGTGTGCTTCAGTGCCTGCATGCGCTCAGAAAACACTACTCCCACATATTGACATTTTTGAATGTTTTATGAGACGTGCAGCAAGTGTATGTTAGCTTATGTTCATATGTATGCATCTAACCTCCGAACCACACAGCAGTTTCGTTCTGAATGAATCTCTTCCCAAATCATCCCTCCCTAACATTTTCGTCTCGTTTTTATTCATTGACGAAAATGTCAATAGATTTACATCATAGTTTTTGTCATTTAAAAAGAGTTTTAGTTCGTTATCGTCGGCGAAAAAAATGTCGTTGACGAAAATTATGACGAAAATTATTCGTCAACGAAATTAACACAGTTTCCAACACTATACATGAACAGGAAGAACCATTCTGAATGAACCAATTCACAAAAATGAACGTCTGATTGAACTGATTTACTAGAAGAAGATTCACTTTCCAACACTATACATGAACAGGAAGAACTATCCTGGAGGAACCATTCATGAAAATGCACAGACTTTGCAGCCCTACACATAAGTAAGAGAGAGGGCCTTTTAGGGTGAACTTGATTCACTAGAATGAATCAGCACTACATGAGAGAGAGCCACTGAGAATGAGAACTTTCCACGACTACATATGAGAACTATTTAGGACGAGCTGATTGATTAGATGAATCCAATGCTACATATAAGAGAAAGAGGACTGTTCAGATAATTACAAAGTAGATAACAACTCCATAAAACAGTTTTGAAAGTTGTAAGTTGTGAAAATTAAGTGATTTAATACATTGTAAAGACTGTAAGTCTGTCCCGTATAGCCTAGTTTTCAACCATGTTAAAATTCAGTATGGCGTCTAACCTGATTAAGATCTAACAATTAACAAATAAAGTTTCAGTATCATGTTAAAAAAAGAGGACGTTGCGCTTACCTTCACACAGCACTGCATGTTTTAGGCTCAATAGAGTTAGATAAGAACCAAAGACAAACAGACCTCATATTTAAATTTAAACTTTTATTGTAAAATTGAAAAAAAGAGAGAGAAAGAGAGAAGCCCATTAAGCGTTTCTTTTCGATGCATACATTTTTCTAACCATAACCAATAAATAGGCGATTCATAAACAGATTGTTGTCAGGAATAAATAAATAAATAACTGAATAAATAAATAATTAAATAAACATGTTCCTAAATTAATCGGCAAATCATTAGATGAGTAGGCATAACCGTAAAACAATGTAAGCAGCAAGTATTTGAGAAATGTCAACAGGATGTTTGGTTTCTCAGGCATTTATCTTGGACATATATTCTCTGTCTCAAAAAAGAAAGAAGAGGAAAATAAATAAACAGAGAATTTGTCGATTTCAGTTGGTCATGCCGCACCAATCACATCGCAGAGATAGCTGGTGCACCTCTTGTCCTCTTTTCTCGGAAAATATCAAAAGAAAACAACAAACATTAACAAGAAAACCAAAAACAACTGTAAACAGCATTGTCTCATCCAGGCTTTAAGAACAGCGCAGCGAGTGCCTGGCTCTGCCACTGCACATTTCACACAGCAAAATCAATACTCTTGATATATATTTCCTTACGCTTTGTGCTGAGAAAACCAGAACTTTAACATGATCTTTATAAAGAAAAAAAAACCCGTCCCACCCTGAAACCCACCCGCCCACCGACTACTTTCCCCATAGAATCTGAGAAATGTGCTGCTGTTCCCTAATATACAGATTTCATATCTATAATAAGCTACTTTCCTTAGTATACAAACCATAGTTAAAGAATCATATTGTTAATATGAGTAGTACCTTTATAACACTTTAACCCCCCAAAGCTTTCCCACCCTTTCCCCCCTTGAGCATGCTCACAGATCAAAGTTCGGCATGAAGATCTGAGGAACGAAACGTGAACGTGGTTTGAATGAGAAGAAAGCAAGTATGAAATGCTGGTGGTCTGGTTTCTTCAGAAATACCTGTAGTGCAAAACGCCCCCCAGCCACCCCCTCGTTTCTGGCGCAAACGCAATTTGTATTAACGCCGTCGGTTCACCTTTCAACACATCAAGTTTCATTTTATATGCCTTTCCAATCTCATTCTTTTTCTTTCAAGCTGTAATGATATCATCCTTCAAACTTATTAAACTTCAGGCACTAGTTGCCATTTTTAATTTGTATTACACTTGCTTTTACATACAGGCCAAATTTAATTTGATTTTAATAATTCACATCTGGCATGGAGAGATTCTGTGAGGAAGGCCCCTGCAACATGAGGTTATTAGAGCGCCGATGCCCGAGGGCTGCGTGTCTGTATATCACCACGTTCTGATATGCCACCACAGGACAGGAGAGAGACGATGAAATGGAGAGAGTTCAGCAAAAAAAAGGCCATTATAACCTGTGAATCGAATGCGATCCATTTCGGCGCGACCTGAGGCTAAAAAAACGGCTGTGATATATGGGCGACGTTAATGTTTTCCGGCAAAACTTATTTCTGACGTCTGCGAGATTAAACATTTAACATACAGATATATTTTTAGGGAAGACAAACAGGTCAAATATCCACAGTGGAAATCAAATGAGGTCAAAGCATGTGCTTTTCTGTCCTACCTAGATTCTAGAGCTCTGTTTTTGCATCTATTTCTGTTTATTTGTGAATTCTGGGAGGACCTGAACTTCCTGTACTTCTGTGTCACTGTATTTATCTGTAGTTTTGGCATATCTATGAAGGCAGTGTGGAATTGGCGAGTTGGCAAACGGTGAGAGTAGCGTAGGATAGAACGTAAAAATATACGAAAAACGCAAACAAGAACGTTAAATGCATAGGAAAACAACTCGTTTCAAGAATATTGTCCATTTAATATTTAAAGACCCTGTGAAATCATTTGATGTGTATAGCGTTGATGCATTTCCCTTTAAAACAGGAAGTCGGGGCGTGTCAACTTATTTTAAATAGCCAATAGCCTTTAGGTTACATTACAGCCATAATGTGCTACTTATTACACTGCAAAAACTCTACTCTTAGAAAGTACTGCATCTACATTTCCATTTGAAATATCTAAAAATAAATCTTTGATGAGACAAAATACACATTGAAGATACATTTTTATGAAAACAGGTCTTAATCTATATATTTTTTTAGATATTTATAATATTTTTTACTGGAAAACAAGTAAAAAAGGACTAATTAACATCATGCTGTGTCGTTACTTGCAGGTACAGTAGTATTAGTGTAGCATCTGATTGGACAAAAATTTGTAGTGCATGATAAATCAGTATTTCTGGTCCATTTTCCAAGTGAAAAAATGAGAGACGTAAATTTAAATGCATATTGCTGGTAAAACGCAATATTGTCAACTTAGTACGCTAGAATTGGCATCAAAGCTAACAAATATCCACCAATTCAGACTTCATTCTAGAGCTTTTGATTGGACAAAAATGTGTCATTTAATTTTGAGGTCCGATTTACCTGAAGACTGTAAATTGAACATTTTGTGTGTTAGTTTTGTCAGCTAGCATTAGCCACAGAGCTAACACACAAACTAAGCGATTTTGATTTCATAAGGTCTTTAAGATTCTTGTCAAGTGCTTTAGAGTTGTGTATATGTGTGACTTGTCTGAGAGCAAAGCAACAGCTGCGGTTAAGTACACCATAACGTCATACTCGGTGGCTTTTTTATTGATGGATCAGTTTGCTCTAACTGTAACCCCCCATGGCTGCTATTTGCAAGCTGTTCGTGAGCTCTTTACAGGCTGCTCATTAGACCTTTGCAGACAGTTAGCGTCAAGCTAATCCATACCAGCCTGAGAAGCGTATTCTTAGAAATATGGGTTATTCGTGGATCCAACGAGTCGTCCCGCGGCATTCTCTATATCTTAAACTCATTTATTAGCGAAATGAACTTTGCAAACTTCAATGTGGAATTGATTGTGCAGGTTTCCGAGGCTGAATTTGACTATTATTTTGATGCCGCAAGATGGTTCCTGTAAAATTCTGATGTGCTTCAGAAGTTGTAAGCAATAACAAGTTTGTCCATTCAGTAGGTCCGTTACGAACCTCATTTTGTGGGCTGTGTAAGGGTTTAAGGCTTGGTATCTTTGTAACTGCTTGGTTTTCTTATTAATGTGCTTTATCAGTTGATATTCAGCATTTGGCACCAACTGTTTGATGAGTATGCACAAAATGGATGATATGAAAGGTCTACAGGTCCCTTGTAATAGTAAAGTTGCGCGTTACTTCATGAAGCACAGTTGTAGACCTGATGAAATCAAACTAGAACCACTTCAGTTGAAAAATCACTGAAGTGGTGAAAAATAAATAAATAAACAAAGATTTCCCATCTCTGTCAAGCATTAACTGTATTTTTGTATTATTTACCTGTGCAATGGTACAGCTGTTTATATTGCAGATAGTATGCGTTGAAGCCACAGTTACTTATTCTGCTCAATAAGTAAAGCTTTCATCGGATAAATATGTTTGTTTGTGAATATCTACCCAAGGTTTTGCTAAACCAGCAACACTTCGCACATGCATATATAATAATACTCAGCATTTGTTCTCTGGAATATGGGCCTATTTCTGACATGGATGGATGATGGACAGTTTCCCCCTTTGTTTTTTTTTTCTTCATGGATGAAAATGGCTGAACATGCTCCTAACAATCTCCAATCCACATATTCTACTCCACTAAAATAGTATAGCTTTTAAAATACTTTTTTTTTTCTTCGTTTTTCTATTTTGTTTAAATATTCTGAAACCCAGTAGCTACAAATGTAAAAGGAAAAGAAATCAAAATCCCTTTCCTCTTCCGACCTGAAGTGAATATTTATGCTTTTTTATTATTTTTTCTTTAAACTTATGTCATTAGTAGTAGTTTGTAGTATTAGTATTGTTATTAATACCATATATTTCTGTTGAGGAATAAAAATGTTTGGTCCTTTGGTCCCTTTGGGGTGAAAGATTTATCAGTTTCACTGAGGGCATGGAAACCTCTTGTGACCACAGAATGTCCTGCATTTGCTGAAAGACAGTGACAGAAGAAAAGGTAAGAGGAAAAGAGAAAGAAAGTCCACTAGCGAGACAAGAAGAGCTTCTTTTTTTTTCCACTGCATTTTTCCTTGGTTTTCAAGTTTAACCCTCATTTGTCCAGTGTAGTAAAAGCCATAAGCGCCTCTTCCTTTAAATAGCATATGTGTGTATAATATGTATATAGAAATCGAAGTTGTTCTTGCTAGTTTTTTTCTGTTTGTTTGTTGCTTGACTGACGGTGCGAAGCTCAGCGAGAGACAGGACATGTTGAGTTCTCTGTCTTTAGAGAGATCTTCCACTTGTCTTTCGTGCGCTGTGCTGAGTGTGGTTTGTCCACGGGTGCCGGTTCACCTGCAATACCGCCTCCTCTATACCGAACATCTTTGTAAAATAAATGCTGATATGTCTTCAAAAAAATCCATTCATGTTGTTCTTGTTTGTTTTGAAAGAAAAAGTTAAATTCCTTTTGAGATTTCACTCTTCAAATCCTGTAAAGAAAATTAAATTCTAAATATTATCAAGAATGTATTCCTGTTAAAAAATCGTGTCTGGTGTCCAAAGGTGCTACCTGTGCTGTTGCTGAGACTTCTGTGTGGGTTGGGCCCTGTCAGTACGGACGGCTCGCATCCTTCGGCCGTTTTAACTGCACTTTCAACCTCTTCATGCCGATCTGAAAGCCGTTCATGGCCTGGATAGCAGCCTGTGCACTTGCTGGGTTGTCGAAGCTAACGAAGCCTGCAAGAGATCACGAGAACAGATGTGAACCAAGTCGCTCGGCTGCTCAAATTGATTACACGGCATCATATTAAAGCAGTGAAGTTTCCAACAAGTCAAAAATGGCTCTTTTATGAACTTATTTCCACTTCGAACTCTGAAAAATCACCATATATGCATCTGTGTGGGCTACTTTTGAGCATATATAAGCCACTGGTGGTATAGAGCAGGGACAAATCGCCCCACAGGACTCCGAAACGGGGCCACCCACAGCATGCAAACCACATTCGTCCGTGACATCCCCAGCTTCCCGTTCAAACCCATAGGCTTTTACAAGCCAGTGACCAAAAAGCCAAAATGAAGTGAGGATGCACTTTCCCTGGCATTACGAGCATCATCAGGAACCGGCAGTGAACCGTGAAAAACAGCGGGCGTTTTCGTCGGCCATCAGCCACCTGGGAGCAGAGTGGCCTATGCGCCTAACCGCTGGAACTGCCCCCATTTCGAGGCTTGTATCTACAAGACGAGAAGGTCCACATGGAGGTGATGTGGGGGATAAAGCCACAAGGCTGAATTAATAGGGAATCTATGTATGTCAGTGCTCTCAGCCAAGTCCCATCGGTCCATCTCGGGCCTCGGCCCCCACCGCAGATTAATTACTCTACCGAGCGCCTGTTACCCAGACCTGACATTACGCAGTAAATGCATAGTGTATAAGTCAATACCGCAAATAGGTCCTACTTCACAAATTTATATCTTATTAACCTCCCCCAGGAGACGGGAGCTGCTATTAATTGTGGCTTGGGAAATGTCTCCCCCTGGAGCGGGAACAGATGTTGATCCATAATGGGCCTTTTTGCTTCACTTAGGACTTTTTTTCTGGCTCAGGGGTTTTTAAAAGGCAGCTCTCCGGTTTGTGGCTTGACACAGAATACAGAATGGAGTTTACACTGTGAAACGGACAGAGACCGATTATTGGTTGTTTTGGGACGGGCTGTATGCGGAAACATTGCTTGCGCAATACTTGTTCTGCAGTTATTCACATTCAGCATGCTGTAATCAAATATTGTATAAAAATATATTGTAACTTTTTACTGATATTTTAAGTTAACATTGATGCTGGAATCAGGCTAGGCAGATTAATCAGCTGATATTTAGCCGTTTTGAGATCATTGGCATCTATTACTGAAACGTGTTGATTTGTCTCACCAAAACATTTGCTCTGGTTGGTGGCTCTGTCCATGAAGACCTTGGAGGAGATGACTGTACCAAATGGGAGGAACATCTGCATGAGTTCGTTGTCGCCAAATTCCTGCGGTAGATGGTAGATAAAGAGGTTGCAGCCCTCTGGTCCTGCAACACAAAGATGTTACTCACTGTGGAGTCTCCATTCAAAATAAGTCACATGAGACAACAGAAATGTTTTAATATAAGAACTTGTATTTAGATTACATTGTTAATTTCAGGCCTTTGTGCCCTTTTGTTTCAGAATACCATGCAAGCAATTTTGTTACATTTTTATGTTTTTATCATTATGCTAAAACAGGCCAAAAAATTGATTACGGATTCTCTGCAGTGAATGGGTGCCATTAGAATACCGTCAGCTGATAAAAACATCACAATAATCCACAAGTAATCCACACAAGTCCATCAATTAACATCTGGAGTTGTGTGGATTACTTGTGGATTATGCATTACAGCTGTTTGGATTCTCATTCTGACGGCACCCATTCACTGCAGAGGATCCACTGGTGAGAAAGTGATGGAATGCTGAATTTCTCCAAATCTGTTCCGATTAAGAAACAAACTCATCTACATCTTGGGATGACCTGAGAGCGAGTAAATTTCAGCAAATTTTCATTTTTTGCGTGAACTATTACTTTAATGGAAGATGCGATTTGCAGTTATTTCAGTATAATAAACTATTCACTCATCATCATGCATGTAGTATTGATCCTTATGCCAAAACAAAGGAAAAATCTCTCACCCTCACCTTCTCTCTTTTCATTTTTTGCGTGAACTATTACTTTAATGGAAGATGCGATTTGCAGTTATTTCAGTATAATAAACTATTCACTCATCATCATGCATGTAGTATTGATCCTTATGCCAAAACAAAGGAAAAATCTCTCACCCTCTCCTTCTCTCTGCTGCTGCTGTTGAATGACTTGCGGTGGCTGTGGCAAGCTTTGGCCAATAGGGGTCAGTGTGGCCGCTGGGTAGATGGCTGTACGTGCAAAGAGAAATTTGTGTGAGAGCACAGCCTGGATTTATGCGACACAGCATTGAACAAGGCTACTCGAAAGAACGAAAAGAAAAAAAAAAAAGACAAACTGACGCATGGTTGGTCAAAAACGACCATCCATTTTAAGTAAGCAGCACAAAAATAAAATAGTTTCATGTGGTTTTATATATATATATATATATATATAGAGAGAGAGAGAGAGAGAGAGAGAGAGAGAGAGAGAAAGAGAGAGAGAGAGAGAGAAGGCTCATTGAGGTAGTGAACCTGTATATTGCTGCACCCCGGTGAAGGCCTGTTGTAGGGTGTCCGCAGCTGTGGGGCTTTGGGTGGAGTAAGGGGGCAGTCCGTTGGTGTACATGGCCTCAACCACAGGGTGTCCGTTGGGTTGGTGAGGGATGCTGGTAAAGCCGTTGACGATAGGAGTGACAATGCTGGGGACGGCTGATGTGGTGATGTTAGCAGGTGGTGAGCTGAGGCCTGCTGAGCCAGGAAAAAAAAAAACACAGACAGCACATTGTACGTTGGTACAGTTTCCAAACAAAGTGTGCAAAAAGTCTGCAGTTTCATATTAAAGCATAGAAAATGTATATGTATACATATAAAGAGAATGCTGTTGATAACTAGCTAAAAGAGAATGATGTCGATTACCACAGAAAATTGTCAAAAACTCATCCCACATTAATAAAATTAAAAAAAAATAATACATACAAACATATATCTATCTATCTATCTATCTATCAGCTTGTTAGCTTTGAGGCTAATGCTATTATACCACTACATGCTGACAAAATGTACTTTTAACATACACACACACACACACACACTTTATAAAATTACACCAAATTACACAATAGTATTAGAAATACACAAACACACACACACACACACACACACACACACATAATATATATATATATATATATATATATAAACCCTTTATTATTTCATCATTATTATTTACTTATACCTTATTAATCTTTAAGTTTCATTTTCAATTAACCTTACTATTATTGTTAATATAATTGATGTACTATATTTTATTATTTTTTCATTAAGTTTAGTTTCATTATTTATTAATACATTACAATACATTCATTCATATATTTTAATTATTTATATATTATGGTTAAGATACTGCACTATTTATATAATATTTATAAAGTTTTATTATTAATATAATAACTCTTTAAAAAGTAATTAACAATCATTATATTATATAATGCTGTTTTAACCTATTAGAAATGGCATGGCATAGAGATAAATGTAGATGAACTGCTGATCAGTCAGTCATTCTATATCGTCAATATGACAAAAGTGGTTACAACAAAACACACTAAAAAAAACTTATTTTGCGACCATCTGCAAATGAATGGTTTAATAGGCCCTTGCTAGAATAAGTCGGTGTTTGATCCCAAGCCTCGAGCGTTTTCAGAGCTGTGGCTGTGCATCGGTACAAACTAGAAAACAGTTCCCATAGGATACCATTTCAATCTGTACCCGCGAACAATGCTGGACATAGAGGACGGTCGTCATGGAAACCTCCAGCATGCCTCAATTACAATGTGGCAAAAGGCCCTATAGAAAAGTCTATAGAAATATGACCGAGCCGATGGATTCAAACAGTCTGCGGTATCGTCCACCCAACCAGCTTCATTTACAGCATGACAGAATGTGAACCAGGCTCGACACGAACGTAAAGGTTCCCAAAACTGTACTCAAGCCTCCCACTGCTGTAACCTGGGGGAATTCCAGTGGGCCGAGGAGAGCTCTTTACTCTCGTTTGTGCTATTTCCTGTTCCTAAGCTTTTTCGCGATTGTTTGCTTCCCACACGGCACATTGATGAATTAGTTGACGCCTCTGCCCCATTCTTCCCAGAGCCCAGGAGACCGGGCGCATTCGGGGATGTCCGACAGGCAGCCTCAGCCGAACCGACCACACGTGCGGGGCCGAGCGGCAGCTGCGCGCTGTTATAATGTTGAGAATCTATCATTGTGATGTGACAGTTTGGAAAAGCTTAATGCTGACGGGAGGATCCAGCCCGCAGGAAGGTTAGGAAACAGACTGAGCTAGTCACGGAAACTCAGATCATGTTCTGGTTGAGGAATAAGACTTCAGTAGGCAACAAAAAAAAGCTAAGACAAGACAAATGATACGTTGCTGGGAAAAAGAGGGTAGTTCACATAGAACAGGGGTGGCGAACTCCAGTCCTGGAGAGCCGCAGCCCTGCAGAGTTCAGCTCCAACCCTAATAAAATCTCACCTGCTTGTAGCTTCCTAGTAACCCTTCAGACATTGATTAGCTTGTTCAGGTGGGTTTGATTAGGGTTGAAGCAAAACTCTGCAGGGCTGCGGCTCTCCAGGACCGACGTTCGCCACCCCTGAAGAACATGTTTTGGCATTCCACTACACTGCTTTTCCATCGTTCTCTATGTACAGTAAACGTGCGATACACGGATGTGTCGCGAGTTTTGCGCATGAGGCGGCATTCTAAGTCTCAAGTTAGAAGTTCATTTAAAAAAAAAACACGCCTCTAGACATTTTTATTTCACGGCCCTGTGTTTCGCATTCTGTATAATTGTATAACAGATTTCATTAGCATGTTGCTAATGATAACAATTTGAATTAGATTAAACTATTTTTACTGTTACTTTTGGTAGAGTTGGGTCCGAGTCCACCTTTGTCGAGTACGAGTCAAGACCAGTGGCCGGCAATGACTTCGTGACTCTGATATTTGGAGCAGATGAGTGTTTAAATCAAGTACAGTGGGGACCACCATACTAATAGTGACCATTTTCTCACCCTCTGTAAGGTCTGTTGCTTCCGCAAAAGGAAAGAGAACAGAACCTAAATCCTTCAGTTGATTCCATTCACGAACTGAAAAAAGAACATGTTGAAAGTCTGAACTGCAAATTTGTGTGAGATCCCTATGGTCAAGTGCTGTAAGGGCCTGTAGCTGCTTGAATGTACTGTTCCAGCGTGTGGATGTAGCTGCAGGAATTGATCTATCTGTCCCAAATGTAGCCTCAAATCGTTCTTTAAATGTAGTACTTGTGTGAAGTAATGAGGTTAATTTTGACATTTTGGCAAGTGCTGAAGAAAAGGCCTTGGCTTCTTTCATTCCATCATGTACAACTAATTGCAGAGAATGTGCAAAACATGACAGCCTTTGTCTTGTTCTCACCATGATAGTCTCGTCTTCCCAGGTCACATCCTCCCAAAGACTCTCATCATCTAAGTTTTCCTCTTCTGCATCACTGCCATCACTGTGCTGCTCTTCCTGTGGTAGCTTGACTTTGAATGCACACTTCATATTGGCTGCATTATCAGTAATAATGTACCTGACTTTACTTGCTATGTTATATTCATCAATGATCTCGTCAAATGCCATGGCTATGTTGTCTCCACTGTGTCTGCCACAAAACCTCCTACAGTCTAAAAGAAAGGACTCCAGCTGATTTCCATCTTGGTGTAATCCATGGGCTGTAACACCGAAGAAGGACCGCATGGTTCGATCAGACCATATGTCAGCAGTTATGGACACAGATGATTGGGTCTGGAGCTTCCTTTTAATTGAATCTTTCACCTGATCAACCAACAAAGGAATGTGTTTTTCAGTGATTGTTTTTCTTGCAATGGGAGTGTATTTGTTGTCCATTACTTTCAAGAAATGCCTGAAATGCTGATTTTCAACAATTGACAGAGGTAAAGTGCAGCCAATGAGGAGATCCTTAATGATGGCATTATGAATTTCTTGTTGTCTTGGAGAACTTGCATCATAAAGTTGCACTGCTTGTTTGGTCAATTCTGGTCTTGCAAATCCTGCAATGCTGGGCTGTGCAGCATCTGTTGGTTGCTGCTGCTGTCTTTGGTACTCTCTTATTCTGGGACAAAAAAAGAGAAAATTTTAACAATACTTGCTAATTCAAAAACAGAAGGTACATGCAAAACAAAGGTATTTGTCTAATGTGCCTAAAACATTTTTTTGCAAAGTTTTGTTTAAGCTATTTTACTAGTTATTGCAATTCAGATCACATTAAGTAATTGATAGAAAATAATTACATTACATTAAGAGCAAATCATTTTAAATTTAAAAGGACTATATTTACAGTCCCTGCATTTCTGTGGTGATATGTTAATTTCCTTACTAAAATGTAAAAAACAAATCTCAATCAGCAGGGTTTATATTATTTCCCACATTAAGAATTACATTTAACATTTTGTAAAATTAAAGACTGGAATCACCAAATGCAAATGTTTAGGGGTGGGCGATACTAAAATCTTATTTCACGATAATTGTTTTCTCAAGTAGGTCCAAATAGTATTCAAGTAAGAATAAATACTACTGAAATTAAATAAAGCAATTAAATGTAAAATAAAACAGACTTCACTGTATGACATGCACATTGATTCTCATTACATTTAATAAAGTTAGTTATCAGTAGAGTGAGTGAGTGATTTTGTTAACATTACGGCAACAGATTTATTTGACTGATATTGACGATTTTTCCCAACTGTTTGTTTACATTCACTTAAGACATCTTACCAATGTACATAACCGACTGTTTACATGAATACTCGGCCAAACTTACATTTTGACATGATGTGTGTGAATTTATTTGACCGTGCAAGTGTAAAACCATTAGATAATTCATCACTGATGATGCACATTGAGGCGGCCTCATTTCTGTCTGCATGATTTAAGTTTGTGCGCGCCCGCGCGCACACACAGACCCAATATATATTTAGCGTCATATCGCCCAGCCCTAACAATGTTATTTGGATTTAAATTGGTATAAAAGTTATAATAAGCAACTTACCTTTCTTTATGTTTTCTCTGAACATGTCGGTAGAAATTTGAAGTCGTGCCAGAAACATCAGTAAGAGTTGTTTTGCAAAATTTGCAATCCGCAGAGTGCTTCTTTTTACCGGATGTCTTGCAAATAAATTCTTTATGATTTTCGTAAGCAAAACAAATTATTGCTGACTTTGAAGACATCGTCCTAGCCACACATTGATATCCAGTGAGTGATGTGTGTGTTTCGTCTGCAAGCATAAGATGATATGCTACTGCTGCCTGCCGGTGTGGTGCAGTAAAATGACAGACGGGGAGACATTAATTAATTTCTCATCTCAATTTTATGCTGGTTTTATTGTTACACATGACGCGGACTCGACTGTACTCGGAATATTTTCCGAGTCCAAAATGTTCAAGTCCGTGTCAAGTCCGAGTACAAATTCACCCGAGTGCGTGACAAGTCCGAGTTCATTCAAAATTGGACTCGAGTCCGGACTCGAGTCCGAGTCCAAGTTCGAGTACCCCAACTCTAACTTTTGGTACTGAATTAAATTAATATTTAACTAAGTTCTAAAAATGACAAATTGAATGTTTCCTTTTGGACATTTCCTAAATTACTCCAAACCTCTTTATCTTTTACCTTGTTTTTATGAACCAGTAGCGTTTTTTTTAGGTAAGACTGTTGTCACATGATTTCTAAAGTTTGATGTTAGCATGTGGCTAAGCTAACAATGAAAATTTGAGTTCGATTTACCTGTTTTTACTCTCTTTTTTTTATGTATGTTTTTCCAAGATCTACAAATTAAATTATAAATAGAATGTTTCTCCTAATATTCTCCTAACCTCTATATTCCAATATATTTTAGGGGAATTTACATGACACCACTTTCAACTAAACACTGAACACTTTTTATGCATTTTGGCCATTCATTTACATGCCTAAAAAAATGCTAACTTTGAAAACTGGTTTCAAAGTGCGAGTTTTTGAAAATGATACCATAAGATTACCTTTGCGTATACTACAAAAAAACGCTGACATCATGCGCATACATATTATGTGTTTGCATAGTGTTCCTCTACAACGTGACATTGCCAATTCCTGGCCTGACATGCATAATACAATGTTGTTGTTGTTTTTGGCGTTTTTGCAGATCCGTGTGAATGCTCCCATAACATTTTCCTACCCTCTGAATTCTAATATATTTGAGCTTACTATACGTAATGTCATTTTGATTGACAAACAATGCTTTTCACACAAATCTTGTCACTTCATTTCAGTACAGCTTGATGTTATTATGTTGCTAAGCTAATGATCAGTCTGTCAGGCATAAATTGAGACAATTTTCTTAAATGACACAATGGCCTATAAAATGCAAAAAAGTAAAAAAAAAAAGTATTATGAACAGCTTTTTGAACTGAATAAAATGATAATCATTTATAACTGACATAAACTCTCATAATGTCCACGATTTTACGTTTTTTTTTTTCACTGAGTTGACCGCAGGACAATCTGGTGTTGCTTTCTATATGAAAATGTACATAATGACTAGGTTTAAGAGCTAATGTTCATAATCTTAAAAACTGTGTTGTGAAAATCAAGTAACATGTCAGTTTACTATGTTCAAGTGTAAACATTTTGCAGTGGTCCTGTACCGCCTTATGACATGCAATTGACAGAAAAGAATCAATAGGCTTAGTGTAGATCCAAGTATGCACTGTATCATCCTTCCCTTTGTGGTTCGGTGTGGTCCATATCACAGCAATTTGTTCCAGCTGGAGTCTATTTTGGCATCTAATTCCAAAAGTCCAGAATAAATCCATCTGTTATTAAACAAATCTTTTGTCTGTCAACCCCGTTAGTATGTTGAGCACTACGAGATGTTGAGTATTCTGCAAATACCGTTATTTCAAGGGGGGAGTGTAATTGGATTTACATTACTGCAATCTGCCCTCAGTGCATCATGCTGATTTGCACCCGATGGTGACTACAATGAGGAACAGCTTACCATATGCACCAAAAGGATTTATTATGCAAATTATACACTGAAATCAACAAGAAGCACTGGAACTGTATCGGTTAGCACTGCAGCCCAACCAATCACAATAACTAACTCCCATTACATCCATATTTTGATACAGAGTGTGGCTTATGTTTATTTACACTTGAATTCATAAAGAGGTTTGCTATGTATGTAATGTAAAGCAAATTAGATTCTTTATGCTAGTCCACAAATGTTAAATGCAGTTTAACAAGATTTGGTTCTACTACATTGTCCGTCTGACAACTACACACGATCACAATTCACTCTTAATGCTAATTTAGTCATTTTTCACTCACCTTCAGGTCTTTTCAGACCTGTATGACTTACTTTCTTTCATCAAACACAAAATCATGGCGCTTCTATGGGCATTTTTTGGAGCTTAACAGCTCCAGTCCCCATTCACTTCCATTGTATGTAAAAGAGCAGTGTGAACATTCTGCTAAACGTCTAATTTTGTGTTCTACATGTTTTTTGTTTGTTTGTTTAATATATATTTACATACATTAATGTGGTCAAATTATTACAGAAATTAAATTTTTGGGCAAACTATTACACAGAGACCAACTGTAGCAGCATTGTATATTTGTTTAAAGCTATTACATATTTATTTTTCACTAAATATGGGTTAAAACTACATTTTACAGCAGAACACAATTTAAAATGTGTCATAGCAACATGTCTGGCATGAAATAATTTACCAATTCAATCTCCCAGCATGCCACAAAACACAATCTCTGCCTACTGACACCATTGGGGAAATATAAATCAGTGTGAATATGAGACTATTTAGTCTGAATGCTGCAGAAATGCAACAGCAGGTCTTAGTGTTCAACCATTTTGAAGTTATTATAACAGTAAATGACAGATAAACGACTCCAAATGTTGTTCAATGTAGAAACTTTTAACATTTTAATATTTTAAACAGTCATCAATGCAGCTCTAGGCCTCTAAACATGCATTTCGAGTACTTTACAAAATAAAATGTGCATAAACACAATGATTTTTACAACAAGTGGCTTCCTAAAACAGAAAAACAGCATCTTTGAGGACACCGGCATGCGACACAACCTGTGCAGCTGCTCCGTTTGAAACGCTTTCAGGCTTTCGTACGAGCGCAATCTCTATTTCGCGGCCCCGCGAGACCGAGAACAAAGTCAATGGGTTTTATGACCCTGACGGCACACAAGGTGAACTCAACCGTCCCCATCATGTTTTGCGCCTCTCGGATGGCTCGCAAATACTGCACCTGACACCTCATTAACTTCGTCCGGGGCTTTAAACACAACAGAAACAGCCGACATATGCTTAACCAAAGAGCAGCCTCTCATCTGACTGTGACACATCTCCATTTAAACTGGAAAAAAGCAGGACGGGGGCTTTGCGAAACCCATCAAGCCCGTGTCAGGGTACAAACTTCAGGGCAGAGACGAATAACGCGACCAGCCTGGCTGCACAGTTTCAAGCCATTTAATTCCGCCGTTGACAATTAGACTGTCATGCCGTCGACTTGGAGCTCTTTGTAGCTCAAGAGCTTGCACCTGCTGAACATTACTCTTATAAAAAAAGAAACAAAATAGGGGAATACATCACCATGCATCATGGTAGCGATACATCCTCTAATACAGGGCGCCATCTGGCTGAGTGTGTACGCACCATCGCACTTAAGTGCTTTACATCTGTTAATAGAGCGGCCGCGCCATTGTTTTCAGCGAGCGCTCTTAACCCCCGTGTTGCACTCCTAAATGCTGCGTGCACCACAGCATGTCACCACGTTACCTCTCGATGACAATGTCCAGGTTTCTAGGTTACTCCGGATGCTGAAGACATATGTAATGGCACACATGTTGTTTCACTAATGTGGCATCAAATCTTCCTCATTGTAAATACCATTTACTTTTTGTTCTTTTTTTTGGGGGGTGGGTACACAAAGTGCCATGATATTACTGTTTTTCGGATATGTAATTCTCCGAACTATCTTGGGGGCCATGTAAATACCAAGTATATGAATATATAATCATTCAGTACCATGGTATATCTACTGAAACCATCACTTTACCTGTCAAAGTAAATTTTTTTTATAAAGATTAAATTAATTTTAAAGATTCAATATTGAAATAATAATAAGAAAATATATTAAAATTAATTGTATTATTGTTGTATTGAATTTTATGTAAATGTAAATTCTTTAAAAAAAGACTCGATATTTAAATAATAATAATGATAATAATAATAATTAATAAAATATATGACAATTAATTTTATTATTATTGTATTGAATTTTATGTAAATGTAATATTTTTCATATTTATTATTGTTATTATTATTATTATTATTATACTTAAACAGGGTTAATGTACAAAATCTAATTAATCTATCAAAATAACTAAATATTATTATTGTTATTGTTATTATTATTAACGTTCAAAAACAACAACAAAAATTTCACGTCAGAATGTATGAAATTTAAATGCATTTTAAATAATAAGAAGAAATAGAATTTGTTATTTATTACTATAATATTCATCATATATGCTTAATACTAAATATTAAGTAAATGATTCTACTGTTACAGTACCTTTTTCATAAGGATTTAAACATTTGATAAAGACTTCATGCCACATTCATAATTTATCATAAAAATAATAAATGCTTGATAATATACCTAAAAAGTGCAGTAATATTACTAATATTGTTATTTTTGATGATACTGTAATACTTACTGTACCTGTTGATATTGTAACTGAATAATCAATTTTGAATCACAATCAAATCAAATCAATTTTGAATGAATCCGCCTCGAATTAGGATTACATTTGTAAGATTACAAATATAGTCAGGTTGTGTCAGTCATATTAAATTATATTTTTGACTGACATCATTTTCAAATCACAGTGTGTTAAAATTTTTCACTGTAGTGATATTTTTCACATATCTTAATAATACTTTCCAGATGTTGTCTACTTTGTAATCCAATTTTGCAAATCTGTAACTCCACTTGAGCCCAATGAGATGTTCTGCTAATACTTTGTTCCCTTTCAGTCGGTCACTCTCGACGTCACGTCGGATGACCGACGAATTGGGATCTCGCTTAGAGAGACCAATCTACTTCGAGTGTAAACTAAATGAGCCAATGCACATTGGCATGCGATTATTGCATCCAGCTGCTGCTGATCACAGCGTGAGTATAAGTAGGCAGCAGATGCAGCGCATATTCAGCTTTTCGCTTCGGAGCCGAGCGGTTCTATCGTTCTGCTCCTGACCTAAGTCTACGGTAGTGAAAACTACAGTCAAGCACGCTCTTCGTGGGCTCTCGTGCTGGTGGTACGGCGCTTCAGCGGCGGTGGTTTTCCCGTGTCGAGTGGGTTGCACACAACAGGCTGCACTACCCCTGTGTGTGTTGCAGACGGCCATCTCCCCTGTGCGCTTCAGCACACTAAAAGAGCAATTTCCATCTAAAAGAGCTTCACGGGTGGAACGTCTTTTTAAAGAAGCGTCTTTTTAAAGATGTCGTACCATCCGTGTGTTTCTGGGTGCGGTCGTTACCTGGCGCCGGGTGATGGTCACGATCGCTGCCTCTCGTGTCTGGGTACGAAGCACGCTGAGGTGGCTTTCGTGGATGACTCATGCTCCCATTGCGGGGGTATGACCATCTCGGAGTTGCGGACCAGACTCCGTTACCTGCAAGGTAACTACTACCACTGCTAGATCTGGGGTTCCCTCTGGCGGCAGCCGGGGGCGCCCTTTTTCTGGCAGTGGGCGGACTGGTCTTACGGTCACGGTGAGGAATTCCCCTCCGGGGATGCCCCAGCCAGCCAGCACTCCGAAACCAACGGAGCTCTCAAAAGAGCAGGCTGGACCCTCCCGGGGGGTACCAGCTGTTTCTGACCTACCTCAAGAGGTAGTCGACACCATCACTTCAGCGAGAGCAACATCTACGAGACATGCCTATGCTTTGAAGTGGAACCTGTTCGTTGACTGGTGTTCTTCTCGCCGAGAAGACCCCCGAATATGCGCCTTACACGCTTCGGCGTTATTGCAAGTGCACCAGGCTAAGGCACTGAGGGACTTGCACGAGGGTGGTCATGACCCGGAAGTTCTCAAAGAATTCCGCACCGCGACTGGCCTCGCGCTACGATCGACGAAGGTTACGGCGTGGTCTCTGGGTCGTGCGATGTCCACTATGGTGGTCCAGGAGCGCCATCTCTGGCTGTGTCTGGCCGTTTAGTTTACACTCGAAGTAGATTGGTCTCTCTAAGCGAGATCCCAATTCTTCTGTCATCCGACGTGACGTCTCCGTTCCCTCCTTCAGGGAACGAGGGTTACCATACGTAACCGAGACGTTACTTCATGTTAATGTTATTTCTAACACCGAGGATATTTCGCACTAATAATACTCCGCGCTTGTGCATTAACTAAAAGATGGAGATCTGAAAGCAGCCTCAGATGATGTGACAGCTGTTCTGCCGTTCAATTGTGGACTTGCCAGATGTCTTCAGATTGCAGCACAATTCCCTAAAAACCACTTCATGATAAAGGAAAGTTAGAAGGCTTCTTTGCATCACAATAGAATAGTTGTTCAGTCATTTTTAAAGCCTGATCCAAAAACATTTATTGTTTATTCAAACAGAAATTCAATATTTCTCTAGCTACATTAGCGCTTAATATCCAACCAGATTCCAGTATAGTCCGTTCTTCCACAATGCTTTATACACAAGTCACAACCAATAAAAGTGTGTGTGTGTGTGCGTGCGTGTGTGCATGCACAGGCAGATGTATTGAATAAACCAGAGGTGCTGTGCCTGCCAGGGAGATGCAAATGAATGAATGAATGAATGAACTAGAAAAAAAAAACATATGAATATCTTATTTATTGTAGTCCTTGGAATATTTTTAACGCCAGCCATTCTATCTCGCCCAGGATTAATAATGCAACAGATTCCAATAGGTTCAATAATGGAAGGCAATCAGTAAAGCAGAGCTCATGTGCGCACGCAGGAGCGTGTCCAATGCTTCGCATATTTCAGCACATCTCGCGTCCACAGGAGATCTGCGCAGCTCCGCCAGTCTCTTTCAATTAAGTCAGTGTAACAGAGGCCAATTCACCCCAGCAGCTGCATTGCATGTTAATATGACATTAATCCCAGTCAAAGAGGATAAAATCCGAACATACAAGTACTGATGTTTTACACAGAGATGGATCATTTTTGCAAGAATTAAAAAAAGCAAAAAAGACGAGGTGCTGTGGTTTTATGGACATTTAACATGGTATTCACAGCAAAGTATTTACAAGAACACCAAGCTATACACGTCCAAAAACAAAACAACCCAAAACATGGTATTACATTACCAGTGCTATTTTAGTATCATTGGGATACTATTATATTATTTTTTGTTATATTTATTTAATTAAAAAGTCTATATAGTCTTTTTTATTCATTTTTATTTAATTTTTAGTTATTTTAGCACATCAAGTTAAACTTAATGAAAAAAAAAAAAAATTGCCTTCAGCTAGTTGAAGTAAAATAAGTTATGTAATATATATTTCAGTGAACATTTGTTTTATTTCAAGCAACACATTGTATTGTTTGTTTTTAGCTTCAGTTAACCATGACAATGTTATGTTAGTATGAGACTTGCTAGGTTTCATGGACACTTACCATGGTAATACCATGTTTTTGTGACATTTAGCATGGCATTGCCATGATTTCATAGCTCTCTGGCATGGCCATACTATGTGTTGTGACATTTACCATGGTAATATTGTACCATGGTGTATCTATAGTTTTATGGAAATTTACATGGTAATAACTATGTTTTGTGACATTTATTATGGTGATGGTATAGTTTCATGAGCATTTATCATGATAATACTATGTTTTTATAACATTTACCATGGCATTACCATTGTTTTTATAGACATTTGTCACAGTAATTCTATGTTTTGTGACACCATGCCATTACCATAATTTCGTGGACATTAGCGATAGTATTACTATGTTTTTGTGACGTTTACCATGATATTGTCATGTTTTCATGGACATCTGCCATGGTATTAATATATTTTGTGGCAGTTACCATACCACATTTTTACAATGTTTTTGGCACATGGTAATATTATGCTTTGGACATTTGAAGTATCAAAGGAGTAGTGCTGTCAAACGATTAATCGCGATTAATCGCATCCAAAAGCATCCAAAATAAAAGTTATTGTTTACATAGTATATTTGTGTGTACTGTGTATATTTATTATGTATATATAAATACAAACACATGCATGTACACATTTCAGAAAAAATGTTATGTTCACATATTAAATATATTTTTTATAATATAAAGTATATGAATATAAATATAGACAATGTAAATACATATAAATATTTGCAAAATATATACTGTATGTGTGTGTATTTATATATATATATATAATATACACAGTACACACAAATATACTATGTAAACAATAACTTTTATTTTGGATGCAATTAATCACGATTAATCATTGGACAGCACTACAAAGGAGTAACATGTAAATACCATTATATGTATATCAAAGTACCACAGTATTAACATCTGATGCCATAACTGTACCATGGTACCACCACAGTACTTTTTGGTATACATAATGAAAAAAATCAACTATGCAGTAGCATCACTGTATAATTTTATAATATAAACCATTGCAGTCTTGCAGTCTTGTGAATTTCAGGACTGCTAATACAATGGGTGCTGCTAAAACAAACATGCAGTGAGTGATGGATGATCTGGGATGGAAAAAGTGCATGTTTTGCATTGCATGTGTCTTAAAACATTTGACAAACCGTCCTGTCAGTCTGACTTAATATTTGAAGTAGCAAGTAAGTACATTTGCATGTAATGCCACACATGGATTGCCTCAGCCTCACAGAAGAGAAGTGTGGCTTGACAGCTCTGGAGCTTTAATTGGACGAGGGTTTTATGGGACTGGATGGCGGCTTGTAAGAGATAGAACCGTATTAAATCTATATGTGATGCCAGGGGGAGCATCTTGCTGTTCCAGCCCCTCAGGTAATGAAGCTTGTGTTTTAACTTTGCATAAGAACGCAAACGTTTTGTCATTCCACGGTCAGTCAATTAGCCACGAAACTAATAATGTGCTTCGAAATCGGCTGGCCAGTTTGCTGCAAGCTACTCATATGATGCCAAAACTAGGCGCTTTACCAGGAATGACAAATGATATTGTCCGGTGTCGTGGTGTATAGTGTAAATTGGTACAGCAGTGCTGTTGACAAAAGAGGAATGAGCTTTGTTAAAGCTGAGCATAATTCACTGGGTGGCATGTTTTCGGAAGGGATTGGAAAAGTGCAATACTGCTGCATAAGCAAATGCTGTAAGGTGGCCATTATCCAATAAGATCTCCTGTTTGTTTAGATTGTATGATAACGGGGTGTTGGGAATGACAATCAGAGCAGTCGTGTGTCCTGATTATCAAAGCTTTCTGAGGACGAATAAAACAATCTGGCATGCGTGCCATTTAGGAAATGTCAGCGTGGGTGTTTTTGTAACTTAAAATGTGACATAATGTGGGCTGATTTGTTTAAAATCAAGGCAAGAAATGTGCTTGTTCTGGAATGTCATAGTATATTCAAACAAATTTCCCATGTGAAACCGCAATTCCACGGCTGCCCATGCGACGGTCATCTAGGTCACGCAGGTCGATTTTTGACTACAGGCATAAAGTCTGGTTCACTTTGCAGCTCAATTATAGAAGAGATCAAATTTGTTTTGGCTACCTTGTTTAGCAGCGATTTCCTGTCAATTATCGAAATAGTTGACATCACAATTAAAAAAAAAAAAACGGCAGTTTTTATTGTGGTATCAGAATAAAACCTCAAAGACTATTTACACTTCTGCTGATTTTTTGCGGCGTATAACAGAAGGTTGTACAAAAAACTGAAGAAATTTGTGAAATTATGTATAGTTTTTGTGCTTTCATTCAGTCAATCCAAAAGTAAAACGTAATGCAACTGACTTTTTAACTCACAGAAAATAACGCAAATAGACCACAAATTTCATTTACATTACCAATACCAATATGTTTCACAGTGGTATCCACTATTGTTCGTACAAAAGAAATAAGGTGTGAGTTTTAACATGCAGAAAACTATTCGATCGAACTGCAAGTACATCTACATGTGCAATATTAATCTTTATTTTTTATTGTGGTATCAACTATTGTTCAGAAAAAAAAACAAAAATACTATTCACACTTCCAATATTTTTTTCTAGAGTTTAACGCAAACTGTTATACAGTACAAAAAAAAATTGTGTAGCTGTGTATTGTTTTGTACACTTGTTTTATCCACCCAAAAGTCATGTGTACTGACATTTTAACACACAGAAAACGACACTATTCACAGTTTAACACAAATTGTTGCACAAGAAAATTTAAGAAATTACATTGTTTGGTGCTTTTGTTCTGTCAATCCGAAAGTAATGGGTACTGACTTTTTAACACAGAGTAAGTTACACAAATGTACCGCAAGAATGTTTACATGTGCAGTTATAATGCAGATTTTTTTTTTATTGTAGTATCAACTATTGTTCAGAAGAAAATCTCAAAGACTATTCACATTTACGCTGTTAATTCACTTTTTCTGTTTTATCGCAAACGATTGTACAAAAAAACTCAAGAAATTTGTAACTATCTACAGTTTTTGTGCATTTGAACACAGTTACATTTACATGCGCACTTACAATCAAGCTAAAGTGGGTTCCCTTTCATGGGAACTTCGAACTGCGTCCTCTAGGGGTCGCTATGGGGAACGCCTCGTCGTGACCCGTGTCTGAAGCATACATTGAAAAAACACCAACTCGTTGGCCGGCGACAGCCATGACGTCACTACCGGTGCGACTATAGTATAAATAGGCGCCGGGAGCACACATCATTCTCTTCTTCGTCTTCATTGACTGTTTTGTTTGAAGCGTGCATTTCTGTGGTAAGAGCGATCTCTATTTATCTCATTATGGCGAACACTAGCAAAGCATTTAAGGATGTGTGCATCCGTGTTGACGTTGTTTAACATCTGATGACACACACGATCTATGCGTTGTTTTGTTTGGGCAAAGAGCACGCACGCGATGCCTCCGAGGGGGCAATCGGCGTGCACTGCGAGCGTTTTTTCCAAGGAAAAAAGCTCCGCTCTCGTTTGTCTCTCTTTTCGAG
>NW_015555896.1:400569-414314 GCF_001515605.1 Sinocyclocheilus anshuiensis | reverse complement strand
TCGTTTTCCTACTCAGGGAACCATGGTTACATAAGTAACCTGAGACGTTTTTGCGTAGTCAAACTACAGTCCATCTAACATGACAAGTGTGCAATCAAACACTTAATACATTAAATACACATCAAGCCTTCACCTCTTTTCAGAGCTCTTCAGAGCAGAACGCAGGGCCAATTGTTGTGCAATCAACAATACATGCTGGGTGAAGCCAAGCTACAGTTGTGTTATGTAGTTCTGTTAGTCCGACTGTGCAAAAATATGTTTTTGATTAAGGATTTATAGCTTTAGTCCGACAGAAATCTAACTTTTAAAGTATATGTAAGCTTGAGACTGACTATGGTGGTCCGACTAACGCGACGGTAACACTTCACCTCAGACCCCATCCCGTAAGAGAGGAAATGAAGCACTGTTGCTCACCCAGCGTCTGATGAAACTCACCCGACACCGGGGTCATGGTGGTGGGTGGCAGGCTGTTGATATTGAGCGCCCCCATCTGGTGGATCTGGGTGGTGGGAAAGGCCATGCTGGGCGCCAGGTAGCCTCCGTGACTGGCAGCCATGAGGGCCGCCTGCTGCTGCATCAGCTGCCGGATAAAGATAGAGAAAAACAGAAAGCAGAGAGGGAGAAAGAGAGAGCGAAAAGTTACTAGAAGCACACAGGCTACATGGGGGCATGATGGATAGGCAGTGCTTTGCAGAGTAGAGGAGAAAATAGAGTGGAAAAAGAGAAAAATGTGTCAACCTATGTTTAGTGAAAGCGTCCATCTTCCCAGTCAGAGGGCTGTCGCAAGCCGCCTCGAAACATTTCAATAGCTGTCGGTCTGGCTCATTCTAATGGCGGGATCGACGCACATATTAGTGTAGTCTTAAGGGAGCTGGGAGTTCGGAGGAGTTGTATTCATTTTTTCCCTTTCAAACTTTAAGGTGATGCTTTCTTCATGGCCTTGACAGCGCAACTTATTTTCCCTCCCCCGTTTTCCTTTACGATGTGACAGCTATCAAGGCTGAATATATCATGGTTACATTGAAGCAGATCCAGCTTAGATCCAGATCATACCTCATGCATAAATGCCTGTTTACATGTATTGTACACGGTTTTTATAATAACGTCACTGAGCACCTGTAGACTTTTGGCAGAGTATTGAGTTTGTTGGGAATGAAAATAGCTAAAAAAAATCATATACATTTATATATAATATAAATTAATTGCAATAATACAAATTAAGTAAAAATTGTAGTTGACCACCTTTTTTCAAATCATTTTCTTGTTAAATATACATATACGTCAGAAATACATCGCATTACAGAAGTAAAATGGGTCGCGAATGCTGTTTCATAGGTCATATCCGTTATTTATTAAAAATTTTTTTTTGGACATTGGAAAAGTGTTTGTGTATCTTGTCTTTTCTAAAAAATAAAATAAAATAATTTTAGCTGGCCTGTCTACCTTTTCTTCTAATAACTTCACCGTGCAGCTGTAGACTTTTGTCAGAGCAGATGCGAATGCAATGCAATGCTTTAAAAAAACATGGTCGACATCAAACTATTCCCATCCAGTTAAACAATAATGCAACTATTCAAACAGCATTCCTGTACATCACAGCATACAGTCCCCATAGAGGAAATAAGGCCAAAAGTAATATGCTACTTCATACAATAATCATCCAGCTGCCACTCTTCATTTGAATGCAGAGGATGATATTGTTCATGTAGGCTTTGCTCTCCGCCACTGTTTCATCTCTGGATAGTAGAAAGGCAATCATATTCTCTCATTGGCCTTGTCACTGAGCCTGAAAGATGCCGTCCACCCACAAAACAAATCTATAAGCCTTGCCTGCATTACTATCTATAAACTCCTCCTTTCATTTGCATAATTCCATCAACAAACCACTGAGGATCATCTATTATCCTTCAGGTAAAATCCACAGTTTTGGGGAAACAAGGAGCATAAATAAGTTAAATGAATATAAATAAAATCTCAGCACAAATATGCTGAGTAAATACAATGGGAACATTTCAAGAGAAACATTTAATTCAGAGAATCTACCTTTAACAGAAGTGTATTTTGTCAAATTTTTTCACGTATAGCTTAATTGTTACTTGGGTGAGTTTGCAAGAATTTCGAAAACTTAAAAATGGGTCACGGACCACCGGTTTAATGCATTTGTCAACCTTCAGACAAGGGTGGGACGAGACAGTCTAGTCTCTCTCCGCCATGTAATAGCCATGCCACAGTAATCAGACACTTTTGTGCCCATCTCACGGCCTCTTCCTTCGTGCTGAATGGGGCGTCAGAGTTAAGCTGGCTGGCTCTCGCCGGGTGACAGTTTGCTAATGCCCTTTAAAAGCCAGAGGGACAGGCTTTGGGCAGAGCATAGTGCGGTGAGTTGAAGACTTCCATATTGTAATTTCCCTCCATGAATGGCTCGGATAATGTCGCCTTTCATGGCTGCCACCAGATTGCCTCAGATAACGATGTGGCATTCAGTTCTGCTCTTTAGGAATTAAAACAGAAAATTGGAGGCCCAAGCATGTAATTATGTTGGGGAGAAGTGAGCAACATCAATTTGTTCTTGGAGGAGGTGGAGGGGAAAGAAGGAGGGAAAAAAAGAATAGAAAAACAAGGTCCTTTGGCTGTCGGAAAGAAAACGAGACTATAAAAAAAAACATCTCATGTTTCTCTGTTATTCTTATTCAAAGACATGGTTCAGCCAAAAACGAATCTTTTACTCTCCTATTTGTCTTTTCAAATATGTATGACTTTATTTCTTGCTTAGAATATAAAAGGACAAGTTTAGCGGAATGTCCAAGCTGCTCTTTTCCATCCCATGAAAGGGAATGGTGCCCAAGATTTTCAGTGTTTAAATTGATTTAAAAAAAAAAAAAAAATGTATTTACTGTCATAAAAGTAACATATAACTTCCAAAGACTTGGAATAAAGAGCAAGAGTTGTATGGCCCACTTTTATGGCCATTTTTTGTAGTCTTAAGACCTGACAGTTATGGTCACTACGAGCTACTAGGATGAGCTGTGTAAAAAATATTTTGTCAAATTTGGATTTGAAACCACAAATGTGTGAGTAAATAATGTTATTTACTCACACATTTGTGGTTCCAAACCCAAATCGCTTGTGTAGAATATAAAAGGGGAAATTCTGCGGAATGTTCAAGCCGCTCTTTTCCATACAATAAAAGTGAATGGTGACCAAGATTTTCAGTGTTTTAAATGACTTTTTTTTTTTTTTTTTTACTTTACTGACATAAAAGTATCATATGACTTCCAAATACTTGGAATATAGAGCTAGAGTTGTATGGTTCACTTTTATGTTGATTTTATAGCAATTTTGTGTAGTTTTTATGGTTTGACAGGTGTGGTCACTACAAGCTACTGGGATGAGCTTCGTAAAAAATCTCCAACAGATAAATAAATAAATAACATGAATAATAATAATAAAAAAACAGTTTAGCCAAATATTATAATTTTGTTATTATTTACTCACGCATTTGTGGTTCCAAACCCAAACCCCTTGCATAGAATATAAAAGGAGAAATTTAGTGGAATGTCCAAGCCGCTCTTTTCCATTAAATAAAAGTGAACGGTGACCAAGATTTTTATTGTTTAAATTGAATAACATTTTTACAATTTATTGACATCAAAGTGTCATTCAACTTCTGAAGACTTTGTCTATAGGGCAAGAGTTGTATGACCTACTTTTATGGTGATATTATAGCATAGTTTTGCATAGACTTGACATCTGTAGTCACAGACGAATTAGTAGGAAGAGCTGCATAAAAAACTTTAATAAAACAATTCAGCCAAAAATGAGCATTTTCTCTTTAATTACTCACCCATTTGCCATTCCAAACCTTATTATTTTATTTTTTTTTTTTCTGTGTAGAATATAAAAGGATATGTTTAGTGGAATGTCCAAGCTGCTCTTTCAGTGTTTAAACTGATAATTTAAAATTTATCATACGACTTCTGACTTGTGACATAGCGCAAGACGTGTATGACTTGTGATTTTAAGTGATTTTTAGATGTTTTTATGTAGTTTTAAGATCCGACATGAGGTATTGAGGAAACACTGAAGTATTGCGTAAAAAATAATAAAAAAAATTGCAGGTTTGGAATGACATGAGAGTGAAATAATAATTATAAATAATTACAAAATTACAAATAATTACAACTATTAAACCGGGTGAACTATCCCTGAACATTTCTAAACCAAAACTTTACCCAGCATCTTGAACAGACAGGAAGCATTCAAGCGCAGGCAAAAGGGACCAAATTGCCTTCAGCGAAGTCTTCATCACTGAGGTCGTAACCTTTTCTTCCTTCAAAATGGGAAAAAAAACAGAAGCGGCCACGGGAAGAAGTTGCCTGGGCGACGGCATTCGTTTAGTGTCAGGCATGTGGGTTTTTTTATGGCTTGCCTATGGCATTAGTCTCCCTCGGTGCCACCAGGCAATCACCTCTTTATCACTTGGCAATTATCTACCCAGAGCTGCTCTGTGTCTCTGCCCACCTCTGCCTGCATCACACATGACCCCTTACAGTCGGTCTGGCCCTGCTGCAGCGCAGAGAGAATGGCAGGATGACTGGAGAGATATTTATAGAGAGACGAGAAATGGAGTGAGCTGAATGTGAAGACCCCGGTTATTAAGGTCCCTGGCCCTGTAAGATTGCCTGAAACGGCCTCGTTCCTTTTTCTGCTGTTTGCTAAAGCACATCTTCAGGACTAAACATGGTGATGGTGCAAACACAGTTTTGGTTCTACCAGAACTTGTTTTAGGTCCTAAACATATGCAAGTATGTAAGCCCAGATATTAATGCTTGGGACTAATTCACATCCTTATGTAGTATTCTGTCTTGTTTTCCAGAAAATCATCCAAACAATATAGCATAATATGCTGTATATAATCAGTTCCAATATAATCTACACAACCATTCAAAGGTTTGTAATAATTAAGAAGTTTCTGAGAGTCTCTTATGCTCACCAGGCTGCATTTATTTGATCAAAATACATTTAAACAGTAATATTTTGAAACGTTGTTACTATTCCAAAGTACTGTTGTCTATTGAAATATACTGATTTGGTGCGCAAGAAATATTTATTATTATTATTATTAATGTTAAAAACAGTTTTTGCTACCTAATATTTTTGTGTAAAACTTGATACACTGTGAATCGCTATCTTTAAAACCAGATAAATTTAAGAAGCAAAAATCTTATTTGTAATGTAGGTCCCTTTTTTAAGATTATATATTTCTACTGGGAAAAAACACAAACATCGCAGTATGGAGACAATAAATCTCAGTAAGCAAGGAAGTGACAGAGTTACCTTCTATCAGTGCCGATCCTAGACTTCTGGGGGCCCTACGAAAAACTGTCTCGGTGGGGGTTGTAGTATGAGTGGTTATGAACGAATGAATGAAATGCATTTGTCTGTTTCACTCCGTCTTGAACCGTGCTCGCGTAAAGCGCTTGAGAAACAGTGTCACTTCCGCGCCTCGGTACGCTTTCAACTCATTTTTTTAGTCTCGAGCAAGACTGTATGACATTCACGTTACATGATTTGACTGATTTTTACGTAGAAAGGGTGACAGCGCACCTCATTAAAAGAAATGTTCATTCATGTTTTCATAACCGCTGGCCAAATTAAAAAATGAAACTAAAATTAAATCATCTTTGAGAGCAAGGGGGCCCCCTGGTGTTTCGGGGCCCTACGCAGCTTGTGTATTTTGCATATAGGGAGGATCGGCTCTGCCTTCTATAAAACCAGATTTACTTTTATCCAGGAGCTAACTATAAACATGTCGACTGTTTAACTAATTTAAATGACCTCACTCAGGATGCGATACATCAATTTAAAAAGTGTGCATCGGATACAAGTTGACATTTGTATCGCGATGCATAATTTCTAACATATTTGCATTGGTAAAAACCTATTTATTTATATATGATAATTAGTAGATGCGCTATACTTTTATTATTTAGAAAGTGACCAATAATTTGTGACCAATATTTTATATGTAGATTGATTTAATCTCTCTAAACTGTTTCTCATGCGCATTCTCTCATCGCCACTGCTGCTACGTGAATATGACATATCACAACAGTACGTCAGAAGGCACTTAAGTTAATTTATTTATGATTTGCTGTCTGGCTGAACCAAAGAAATAAAAGTGAACTATCTGTACCATATTGAATTGCATATCATCATATTTTTTTCCATTGCATTATATTGCATTGAATTGCATTGTGTTAAATCGAATCAATCGGTAGCTGCTTCATATGTATCTTTAATGTATCGTATCGTTGGCTGTGCATGTGTATCGCATGGGCCTCAGTTATGTAGATGCACATTCCTACTACAATCTGTTGCTCCACTGTGAGAATACTTGACCTAAATAAGAAAAAATGTATGTAGACATAGTAATTTTACAGTAATGTGCACTATAGCGCCCCTTGTGGCAATGCTGAGAATGCAACATGCATTTGTATTGCCCTAAAAATTACATTTCACAATGCAACCAAAATCAAACTTGCATAGCTATAAGCATTTGCACTCACATACTTGTGTAAAATATGTTTTGGGTCTGAGTGTACTTCCATTTCAATATTTCTTTGCCATATATTTGCTCAAAGAGGGTTTATATGTACAGTATATAGTAGTCATATTTCTGCAAAGTATCCATTTATGACTAGAAAGACATTTTGAGTAAAACATACAACATTCTACTGAGGAACGAGGGGTGAGATTGTATACTTCTCTATAATACATCAATCATGTTGCCTATTTCTAGATGCTCCATAAGGAGTGCTTTCAAACAATGCATAAAAACTATAAAAAAATTCTCAACAACAGGGGGCAATGTAGGTCAATAGCAGAACATGCACCCCCCTCCCCAGCGCCCTCCTCCCAAAAATACCCAGACAAACATTCCCCTCATTAATGTTGGCTTCAGAACATTCTGAAGTGCTTTCAAGCAATTTGTGCGTCATATTAATCTAATGCACCGTCTCTGGTGATTGGCATCAAGTAAAATAGATCTTTCTGGCTTTCCATCAACATCCGCGCTTTTATTCATCTTCCAAAAAAAAGAGAGAAAAAAAAAAAACGTCGAAAATGAAGATGGCTCCACTCACAAAAAGGAAAAAGATCAAACACGAGGCAGCGGGAGAAAAAGACAGATAAAAGATATTCGGCTTGTATTGACAAGAGCGTCTGAAAGAAAATTAATGTTTCTTGCTTTCATCGCGTGTTTATGTCACACCCCCCATTCCACTCCAGAGACGAGGACGGGGCCGCATCGGATATTTCCAACATCTTCATGTACTATACTGAATGATAAGCTGTTTGTCAAATTTAGAAATCAGATGTACCTTTTAAAAAAAACGCATCTGTCTTTTGGCACGATGTTGTCAGCACTATTACCCCTCCAATTTGCGCTCAGATGCCCCCCTCCTCTGCTCTGACTAAAATCAAATTTACTGGCTGTCAGCTCAACCCAGTAATCCTCTGCACAGCTGTGTTTGTGGAAGGGGCCTCTTAATTTGCTCGTCCTCCACGTTTCTAAATGTAACATTGCCATATCTGAAGCTAAATGTTAGCTTATGTGGTTTGTTGCTTGTTTATGAAGGCGCAATGAATGCCTGTTGGAGACCCTTTCAGGTTCTATTCAGGTGAGGAAATGAGTGAACAGAAGAGCGTAGAAAATGCTAGTGGAGCTAACTTGCTATGCTAGTTCATTGCTATGTGGTAGCTATGCTGTTATAGGTGTTTGCTGGATGTTTAGCCCAAGTCGAAGAGCCACCAAAAAAAAAAAAAAAACCTTGTCTATGATATTTTTGTCATGTTTTTTTCCAAACCAGTTGAGCACAAATCCCGCCCCACAGGCGAAAAAGACTTAATGGATTAAATTTAGAGTTCAGAAATATCATAGATCGATCCAATCGTGACAAATAGTAATGCTAACTATCTGCCAATGCTACACTAACATAACGGTTGTGTGTTAGGGTTACGGTTTAGCATTTATTTCAGTACAGGCAATGTGCATTGTGATTGACATGACCAATAATACCTTTATAATCAGCTGGGAGGTGGGGTTTGCACTAAAATAGTTTCAGAAGAAAAAATTGCGCGATACAGTTGCTTTCATAAATGCACCGTATATTTAGCTACCAGATGAAAATGATAAAGCAATTGCTTTGAAAAGTCAAATCTTCTCAAAACTTCTACTGAACAAGCTGCGTAATTTGAGGTTATCATTTTTTAAATGACATGCTAGCATTTAGCACTCAGCATTAGTCATTTGTTGAGAGTAAATTTATACAACCTAGCAGAAAATCGTGTATTGGGGGAAAAGATACTCAGAGTATTTTTAAAAGCCCCAATCAGTATTTATTTTTTTTTTCTGGTTATGTAGACAATGTCATCCCTGACTTATAGTGACACCTAGTGGTGTGGAAGCATTACATAAAAATCAAAAGTTGCAACTGTAAAAATGTAGTTTTCAGTGTTTCTATTGTTAACTAAAACTATTACAAATTTTACTATTAAATATTTTTTGTAATTGAATTAAAGGGGAAATAAAATCTAAATATTTAGATGAAAAATTTAAAAAATGTAACTAAAAATAAGTTGATGTTGAAGTACTACAACTGCAAAAACTTAAAGCTAGAAATAAAAATAAACTAATAAAAATGCCAAAATCACTAAAACAAGAAATTAAAATGAAATCTGTACTGATTAAATGATTAAAATGAAAGCTAATTCAAAATATTAATAAATACTCTAATAGTACACAATAATACACTGGTACTCGCAGGCATGATTAATTTATTCCACAATCAATAGTGTTCAATAATAATCACATTTAGGGTTGGATTAATATGGCAGCTCTCATGTGGTGACTCATTAGGCTACTAATATGACTGGAATCATCATCTCATGTGATGCACTGATAACATTTAAAAAAAAGTTATATTATTTTTTTCACATTTAAAACTTGTAAATGAGATAAAAAAAAAAAAATGTTCTGTGTATCTGGTTTAAAATAACAATATCCTTGATTATTTTACTCAAAAACAGCAAGCAAAAAAGATACCTAATAAAAAACTTCGCCACAAGCTGCATGCGATATCATAAAGCAGTTGGTTTCGACATGTGTGGGTTGTGGCTCGGGCTGGAACAGTGAATTATAGAGACTGTGTCATTGCCACCGAGTGGCACACTGCACCATCTCTGACACGGGAGATAAAAGTCACTGCCAACCTGTGGGAGCCACAGCAACCACCCTGCCTGCCTTCCTGCACGCCACTCTCTCAGACCATTTGCATTTCCTGCGGACGCTCCGCATCTCATGAATGCTAATGAGGGCGTATTTGTTCCCGCGTACTGGCCCGGCAGTTACTGTGGGATTGTCCATACGCACATCTTCTGCTGGCCCACGCATGTCTGTGATATGAAAATGAGTGTGAATGATAAGCCCCCGGGGGCCGGGTCGACTCCAACAATTAATCCTGGCATTTACGAGAAAATTTCGCCTATGCCTATCAGTACATGAATATATGTATATCTATCTACTCCATATGGAGGAACTAACTACAAACTAACTGTTTTATAGTATCTCTCCCCAAAACTGAACCGAGATGTCCCTCATGAATGAATATTAGGGACTGACTCAACCTCCCCCGTTCCGAAGCAACCGATGCGAGCTATAAATAACCAGGTGAAGATTTTCCTATGGAATATTCTGAGTCACTCTGGGAACGTGAGCGAGGACGTGTGGGCATGCAGGGATGGGGAGGGTACGTGGGCGGCAGTGAGATCATCAAAACGTGCCCAAGTGCCCCAGAGGGGAGGAAGGGTACTCACCGCGTGTGCGTAGGTGCTGTAGGTGCTGAAGGGCAGGGCGATAGCAGGGTTGAAGATGCCAAACTGGCCCACCATCTGCTGCATGCGGCGGATGGTGCGCTCCTTGTCCGTGTCGGCAAACTTGACCACCAGGCTGGACGACGCACCCTGAGGGAGGAGAGAATCGGAGCCAGTCTGAGGAGAGAGGGCAGGCTGCGTTTAACCTCCCGCTTTGTAAGCGAGACCGTCGACCACCACAGGAAACACAACTCAACATGTACATGATTTAAGATGTGGTCACATTAGTGATATTTCGGGGGAAAAAAAAAAAATTGGTAAATGTGACCACGCCATTACAGTGACACTATATAATTCAATGAAATTTTAGAGCATGTTAACATGTTAAGAAAAAGAACTGAATGGATTTAAAGAAATAGTTCACTGAAAAACAACAATTCTGTCATCATTTAAATCCTGGAATGTTAACTATAATGATAACTATAACTATAAATGTATTAGCGTCCACACAACTGACAAGAATGTTCTGTTCATTGTAAGTGTGCGCTGCTGTCATCTCAAAAGAAGCCGGGTGGATTCTGATTGTCAATGTTTTTATTATTCATCAGCTGGAAAGAATCGTTCTTAAAATTATTTGAACAATATCATTTCTTTGTGACATTATCGCTATAGTGTATTGCTTATTGTATAGTAGTATTGTGGTGTGGATATTGCTATTCTCATAGAATTAGATAGATTATTAAAACTTTATAGTTATAGTCATCGTATTTGGTGTAAACAGCCCTTTACTCATTGTCATGAACTTTCAAACCTGTATGACTCCATGGAACACAAATGAATATCCTATAAATAAGAACCATCCAAAAAGAACCTTGTCCATACAACTTGCATGCTATATTTGAAGTTTTTTTTTTGAAGCCATATAATAGCTTTTTGTAAGGAATAGACCAAAAATGTATTATTCACTTAAAATTGACAAAAAAAAATCATTATCACACTTGACACTCGCTATAACTCTACCAAGCATGTTGACAAGAGTAGAGTTGCTTGAACAAGTCATTCCTCTGTGAATGATTCATTCTTTTGACTTGGATCTTTTCATGGAATGCAGTTCACAAAACCAGCCTTAATGATTCATTTATAAATTGGACTTATCCAATTCTTCTAAAAGTTCAATTCACTGATTCAGTGATCTGGTTGCAGCTCATTGGAGATTGATTTCTATATATTTTCACCAAATAATGACTTTTGGACTGTCAAATCACATTATATCTATCATGTAACTTGGAATATGAGTCGTATGAATTACCTTTATGATGCTTTTGTGGACTTTTTTAAGCTCCAGTCCCCATCCACTTTCATTATATCCAAAAGAGCATTTTGGACACCCGTTAATTGTGTTTAACAGAAGAAAGTATGTCACTCAGGGTTGGAATACATTGGGAGTGAATAAAATGATGACTGAATTTTTATTTTGGGGTGAATTGCCCCTTTAAGAATGATCAAAACCTTAAGTTCTTATGTGAATCTACCATGACTTTTTCACTTCAACTTTGCACCAAACACAAGGTGGCTGGATGCATTTTAAAAATAACATTTCTGTTTTTCCCCAAGAAAAAACTAACAACAACATCATGATTCTGGATTACTGTCTAACAAACTCTCAACATCAAACCTCAGGCAAACAAACAAATACATCTACAAAACTGTTAGCGGCATCAGTAGATTGACATGAGCCTTGGCAGCTTGACCGTTACATAACAAAATTTCAGATTTCGTTACTTGATAGGTTATGATGTCGCACCTGAAATATCAAACAGATTAGATGAAGAATGTGGGTGTGTTTTGAGATTGACAAGGCCACCAATGATCATGGTCTGACCTTGGATGTGTGGGTTTCTAAGTCTGGCTCACTCATTCTCTCCCGTACCGTGGTAATGAAACGCGAGATCCGTGCTCACATTCACTATGAATCTCTCAATGATTTGATGCTACACTTGACCTTTATCAGCCTACAACATCCCCTGTTCCAGCACTATACTGTCCGAATAAAATAAAAAAACTACAAAATCGATTTTGGCAAAAAGGCCGAAATATGACTGTGATCTGATGGTAGAGAAAAGTTGTGCATCAGCCAAGATAAGAGGCTAGCTGAAATTGACGTGAAAATGTCGATTAGCAGCCACAATATGGGGGAATATCAAGTGAGGCCACAAATGTATTTGTGGTTAGGTCCTCAAATGGTGGGTCGTGTCCCAAAAATGGGTTGCAGGTCTACATCTAGGCAGGGGAAAAAACAATGTTAAATGGCAACATAAAAAAGCAACTAATCATATAATTGTCCATAATTTGGTCAGAACACAATGTGCTTTGTGCAGTGAATTATTTACTTCATATGGCATTTATTCACTGAACATATACAATTAAACCCATTATAAGGTTTGATTATCAGGACATTTTTATTTAAAATTATTGATTGATTTATTTTTAATCAGTGAATTAACAATGTGCTTTGTGCAGTGAATTATTTACTTCTTAAGGCATTTATTCACTGAACATATACAAATAAACCCATTATAAGGTTTGATTATCAGGACATTTTTATTTAAAATTATTTATTTATTTATTTTTAATTAATGAATTAATGACTGAACAGTCAGTGTGGTTCAAAAATGTAAAAAAATGCACATATTTTTAAAGAAAAAAATTAACTTAATTGCGGAATGAAGTTGAAGGAAATTGGGTCAAAAGAAATCCCATGCCTCCCATGAAGTTTATTTATATATTATGATAGTATTTATAACTTTTTTTTTTTTTTTTGATTTTTAGTTTTCATTTTAATTTAAATTTAATTTAAATTTCTAGTAAGTTTATTGTGCTTTCGTCATTTAGATTAATTGTTACACATATATGTATGTATGTGTATATATATATATATATATATATATATATATACTGTTTATATACTGTGTGTATATATGTGTATATATGTAAATACACACAGTATGTATATATATATATATATATATATATATACTGTGTGTATATATGTATATATATATATATATATATATACATACTGTGTGTATTTACATAGCTGCATAACTTTCTACTGTATACTGTAAGTGTACTGATACATCATTTTCAAATACTTTTTGCTTTAAATCAAATGTTCTAGTTTAAATAAGAACTGGCTGATTAAAAATCTTTTTTATCAAAGAACTTTTCAAAAAGCATGTAGTGAATAGGAAAAAAAAAAAACACTGGAAATCTGGAACCAAGGCTGCTGAATAAAAAAAGGGTGGTAACTGTTGTTCTCTGTATTGTTGTCGGAATGCTTAGCAAGGGCCAAGTACAAAGCAATCAGTTTGCACATACAAACTCGACAACTCTGGCTCTAGGCATACGGCACTCACGTAGGCGTTTGAAGGAGTTGCCAGAAAAGCGACGAAAGACAGTCACTGGGGAAGAGACATATACAAATAAACCCATTATAAGGTTTGATTATCAGGACATTTTTATTTAAAATTATTTATTTATTTATTTTTAATTAATGAATTAATGACTGAACAGTCAGTGTGGTTCAAAAATGTAAAAAAATGCACATATTTTTAAAGAAAAAAATTAACTTAATTGCGGAATGAAGTTGAAGGAAATTGGGTCAAAAGAAATCCCATGCCTCCCATGAAGTTTATTTATATATTATGATAGTATTTATAACTTTTTTTTTTTTTTTTGATTTTTAGTTTTCATTTTAATTTAAATTTAATTTAAATTTCTAGTAAGTTTATTGTGCTTTCGTCATTTAGATTAATTGTTACACATATATGTATGTATGTGTATATATATATATATATATATATATATATACT
>NW_015555896.1:399780-400559 GCF_001515605.1 Sinocyclocheilus anshuiensis | reverse complement strand
ACATTTACATTTAGTCATTTTGCAGACGCTTTTATCCAAAGCGACTTACAATTGGGGATGTAGATTGGATTTTCGATTTCACTCTGTTTGAACCTTCATGCCCTTAGCCTTTCCAGAACTGTTTTATTGTATTGTTTCCTTAACTGCTTAGATAGGATATCATTATCAGGGACACTATCAATGCATTCAGTCACTGCTCATTAGTTGTGCTGCACGACTAAACAAAATGCAGGACTTTTGCAGGTCAAGAATTGTACCACAAAATGCCCAAGTGTAAGACAGCGCAAGGTTGCAATCTCTAATAAAGGCCTTATCTTGTATCCCTTCAGGTTTTTTATCACCAAAGTAGTTAAACTGATTTCTGGGTAAAACCTCAAGGGTGTTAGAGACATCTGTGGACTGGAATAAAAACATTTGGCATTTAGAAAAGACTGGTGAGATATGTTAAAAGTTTGACGGTGGACCTGCAGCATCTTTTTTTCCACTGATTAAAGTGATAGTTCGGTCAAAAATTAGAATTTTATTATCATTTCTCACCCTCATGTCATTCCAAACCTGTATGACATACTTTCTTCTGTGGAAGACAAATGAAGATGTTTTGCACAATGTCCACGCTGCTCTTTTCCATATAATGAAAGGGAATGGTTACAACAATTTTCTGTTATTTACAATGTAAATTTCAATCTATTCCTCACACAAACTTACTGTATGACTTCAGAAGACTTCACTTAAAAAACAGTGTAGTTTGCATTAGGGATGCACTGATACCGATACTTTTA
>NW_015555896.1:399525-399682 GCF_001515605.1 Sinocyclocheilus anshuiensis | reverse complement strand
CACTCATATAATGCAGAAACACTCAAGCAAGCAAAACACGCGCAACGCGTGCACATATTTGTACTGATGCAGAATAGTACAGTACAGCCTAGCACATTTCACACAAGCTGCTAGTTTCACTTTCACCAGAAAGTCGTGTATGCCTAAGGTTGAAAAT
>NW_015555896.1:397911-399453 GCF_001515605.1 Sinocyclocheilus anshuiensis | reverse complement strand
TTTGGTATCGGGTCATTTTAACGAGTATGAGTACGAGTACAGGAGCTCAGTATCGGTGCATCCCTAGTTTGCATAATAGGACTAGGTGTTATGATCTCAATATTCATAAACACCGAGTCCTATTATGCAAACTACACTTTTTTTTTAGTGAAGTCTTCTGAAAAAAAAAAGACTTCACTAAAAAGTTTTACTTCAACTTTTACTTCAAGTTATTTAGACTATTTCTTTGATGTTTTTATAGGGTTTAACTGTACTTTTTGAAGCTCGACAGCCTTGGTCACCATCCTTTGGAAACCTGTTTCTACCACAGAGAATAAATCTCAGAATTGCAAGATATAAACTCAGAATTGCGAATCTGGATTCTGAAAGCGGAAAAACGTCCGAATTGTGAGATATAAACTTGGAATTGCCAGTAAAAAATCTTCTGAATCCTGAATTTACATTTTGCAATTCTGACATTTTTTTTCTCAGAACTGCGTGAAACAAAGTCTGAATTATAAGATAAAAAGTCGCAATTACTTTTTAAAATGTTTTTATTGGTGGCAAAAATGGACTTCCATACCATTCACTTTTACTGTATTAAGAGTTTTTGTGTTCCCTAGAACAAAGTAGGAGTAAATGATGACAGAACATTCATTTTGGGTGAACTATCCCTTTAACTTCTTGAACTCGTGGTATTAAGTTGTATGCAGACTGTAGGCCTGCACTGGCATTTTAATCTTAACCTCAAATGCGATTATCTGCAGCGCTCAGAGTATTTATTGAAAACCTAGAAGTTCTGCACACCACCTTGAGCTATTACGAAGGAGAACAAAATATTTACTGTGTGTTATGAAAGTTCTTGGGCAAAGCCAATAAAAGAAGAAATTCAATGTTCCTTTAGTCCTAAGTTTGGAGCGTTCAGAATTTTCGGAATGTGTTGATGGTATTTGTCCAATCCTTTCTTGACTGTTTGTTTGCTTTAGCTCTGAGACATCCAGCGAAAATCAGGGCCGAGGGCTTGTAGGTCCAGAAAGATATAGGCTATGCGTTTGTAAGAGAAAGTGATAGAGAGAGAGGGAGGAAAAGGGAGAGAGAGAGAGTGGTGGTTGATCTGTGAAGTAAAACTCTCATTAAATTTTAAGCCGCCAAGCACCCAGAGGAATTCCCATAGGTCCAGGACCCAACGAAATGGATTCAGGAGAGAGTGTAAAACTGTGGGAATAAAAAGTGCAGCTGTTCTACAGAGGAAAACGAGGCCCTGGAATCAAAGTGCGGGCTGCATCTTTATGAGAAACTGCGACGCAGGGGGCACCCTTGGTGCTTTCCAGATTCTTGAGGTTTCTGTGTAAATGTGGACCATAAAGGCACTAACTAAGCCATATATCTGATGTAACTCTAACTCTACACATCTGTCTCTGTGCATTAACTGTGAATAAGATAACAGAAACAGATTATCTTGCACAAAAAGCAGCTGAGTCTGTTGCTGCTTCTTATAACTTAAAAAAAAAGTGTTTACCAATTTCAGTGGTCTTTTTAATGTTCAATGACTTTTAATCACTG
>NW_015555896.1:381316-397901 GCF_001515605.1 Sinocyclocheilus anshuiensis | reverse complement strand
TATATTCGATTATATATGCATATATTCTGATTTAGAGAAATATAGAGTGAAAAAATTAACTGACTCATTAGAATCAGGTATTCCAAGAAATAACTAATATAAGTTATATATTGCTAATATTTCAGTTAAGACGTTTTTACTTGTATAAATATGAATAATTTTATTTATTTATTTATTATTTACTTAGAATTTGTATCATTATAGCTATAAATCTGCACCAGTGCAAACAGTCTTTTAGCATTATAATAGTCCGTCAGGATTAACTAAAGACGCACAGTGACGAATTAGCACTGAAGGCGTGGACACAGTTATTTTTGTGCCTGACCTTATTTAATATGCATTTGTAGGAGTTTCCCTTTCAGACGCAAAATTTATGGGAGGAGAGTATTAAAATGAATCACGCAATGCGTTTTACTAACATTTGCACTCGTCAAATGACTGGTATTTGTGCCATTATTTAATGCCCCCAAAAAAGTATGTCTTAAACTATTTTGCACTTGAAATGGCTGCGATTGTTGTTGCTAGGAGGAGGCACCGCAGAGAACAGAGAGCGCGTGGTAGATGGGAGAGGATTTTTTACTTAAGTATACTTACTAAAATAAACGAAGTATACTACTTTTTGGTAAGGGCTTACACTAATTTGCACTGCGCATGGTAGATTGCATTGGTCATTATGGAAGTGAGATGTTGCGTCTGTTTTCTTTCATTTGCGCATTGTCAGTAAATCTTTTTCAAGAAATTTCAATGCCCATCGGCGCTGTTTTGGACTTGCGCTCTATTGCGCTAATTTGCCCTGTTTAGTAAAACTGGTCCTACTGATTGTTAAATAAGTATATACATAGTGTATATATTCCAAAAATAACTATATTCAAGTAGCTAATATTTCAAATAAGACAGCTTTATTTGAAAATAAATTGATATTATATAGAAGAGTTATAAAAATGCATGTAACCCGCTAGCATCATGATTGAGCTCAGGCCGTGCGAAGCCAAACATTACGGTCTGACCACGGCTGCAATTTTGGGCCAGTATTTCTCCCGTAGCTGTAGCTCAGATATCCACACAGTCATGAGGAAATGAAAATCCAGCTGAACGCATTGCCATTCAACCATAGACAGTGGCAATTGGTCGGCAGCGCAAACTCTCCTAACCAAGGAGATTGTAATATCAGATAGCAGCGGCAGTTTCATTTTCCTGTATTTGTTGAAATACGCTCGATCCCTGGCGCATACACTCGGGTGGAAATGAGACCGAAGCAGAGGGGCTAGTTCCTTGAACCCTCCCAGCCTTCGCCGGCCGTAATTTCGTCCCTGGTCTTCTGTCGTACAAGGCCTTCCTGAAGTCTGGCAATTTGAATTACCGCACGGCGGTGTAAATTTTTAATTGCCCCATGCCCGAAGCAAGGGGGCGGCCATGCATGGAATAAAGCACTTCCTTTTGTCAAAACCCTTCCTCAAACCTGCACGCTCTGACTTGATGTGTGTATGTATATTCTCTTCATATTTATGCATCGTTCAGTGAGGAAACATGCAAACACATTCAGCATGAGCTTCTGGAGCTGGAAAATTACATCAGAGTATGTAGCTGTGACCTCATGGCTGTGCCAGCAAGAGAAATGGACAGAAAAGAGGGGCAAACATAGAAAGGAGGCAGCGTGTGCATACGTGCATGCATGTGTGTGCATGAAGATAATGCACTGACTGCCATGAGCCGGGGGGATTTGAGCCGAATATAAGATTGGACCGACTATAAGCGTCAAGTAGTTCTGCAATAAGGCCAGTTTCTTGCTGCCCACGAGCACATCATTAGCAGACTGATTTATGCATGCGTATTTAAAATGAATTAGCACTCGTTTCTTCACTGGACTCCTTACTGTAATAACTATAAGCTGCATTTGGTTCTTTGAGGGCGAACTGAGGTTGTGAGAGGCTTGTTGGTGTATTTGTGCAACCCAATAAAGAAGCAAATGATAATCTTTCGCACGTTTGTGAGTTTGGTCTTAATCTGCCACAATTGCGAAAAGCAATTACACATTTTGTCAGTTTTTTTTGTTTCTATTTCTATACACTGAAATCTCACTTGTCCAAATAATTTCAAATGGCTGTAAATAAAATATCAATTACATTTAGCTGTAATTTAGCTTTCAATAAAAAAAAAAAAAACACATTTTGTTGTTCTGTAACACTAAAACATCAAGCGATGTTATTTTTTTCTATGTTATTCAAGTTTTTAATTTCTATTTGTTGCATCACGCACCGATTTCCCACCCGCACTATAATCCCATTTGTCAAAAATACTATTTGATTTATATTTGACTAAAAAAAGTTTGAGTGTTTATTAAACATCAAATAAATTCTGACTGGATGGGATTTTATTTCATGCAGTATTTCACTTTCATTGTGTACCATTAAAAAGAAAAATTAGCTTTTTTTAGCTCTTCCTAACTAGGCAGAACAGAAAGTGACAAGATTAAAGCTATTTTTTCCATTTTAATTCAAGTTTTGTTGTTCTATGCTGTGCAGCCTCGTCCACAATAAAAACTCATTGTTATAAAAATCCTTTTCAAATATCCTTGTCAAGTCACACCTATTTCTGCTGCAATTTCTATTACAGTCACTTCATGCAACGTAGCCCTGCCCACAGTGAAATCTCATTAGTCCAAAGTCTTGTTTTTCATAAATTAAAATAAAACAATCAGTTGTCATTTTGTTCACTATTGTGCTTTTAGTCTGGACAAACAAATTACTCGATGCTGTAAATTTGTTGTATCACTCCTATTTCTGACGCAATTTATTTTCCAATCACCTCACACAGTGTAGCCCCGCCTACACTGGAATCTGATTAGTCTAAACACCAAATATGTTTTGAATGTCATTTTGTTCAGTATTGAATTTTTTAATGAAGTGAGTAAAGTGACGTGTGGCCAAGTATGGTGACCCATACTCGGAATTTGTGCTCTGCATTTAACCCATCCAAGTGCACACACACAGCAGTGAACACACACACACACCGTGAACACACACCCGGAGCAGTGGGCAGCCAATGCTGCGGCGCCCGGGGAGCAGTTAGGAGTTCGGTGCCTTGCTCAAGGGTCTCACCTCAGTCGTGGTATTGAAGGTGGAAGAGAGTGCTGGTTATTCACTCCCCCCACCTACAATTCCTGCCGGACCAGAGAATCGAACTCACAAACTTTGGGTTACAAGTCCGACTCTCTAACCATTAGGCCACGACTACCCCTGGATAAACAAATTACTTGATGCTTTAATGTTGTTGCATCATACCTATTTCACACAACAAAGCTCCGCCTACAGTGACGTTTTATTAGTCTAAAGTCTTGTTTTTCATAAATGAAACACCCAATATGTTCTGATTGGTTGTCATTTTGTTCTGTATTGCACTTTAGTCCAGACAAACAAATTACTTGTCGCATCACATCTATTTATCTTGCGTTTTCTGTTCCAATCACTTTACGCAATGTAAAAGTCCTGTTTGTCTTAAATGAAAAATCAAATATGTTCTGACTGGTTGCCATTTTGTCACTTCGCAGAATATTTTACTTTGACGGCAGAAAAAAAAACTGTATTACTTATGAAAATATACTTGTCAGATCGTGTCTGGTGCTAGTGCTCCTTAACTGCAAGCTGCTGGTGGACCGAGGGCGTGTGAGGCTGGTGGGTGTTCGGTAAGTTCGCCATTGCATCTTTTGAAGAGTTTACAGATGGATGAGTACTTCATCAAGCCCTGTCTTGAGAAGAACTCCATTATCTCAGCTAAGTATCTCACTTTGGCACCTGGGAGCCGCGCGAGTCGTGACCCCTCCCTCTACAACTTCAGACTCGAGAGAATGGAGGCCAGTAAGGTTTTCCATAATCAATTTACCTTCTGAGATGACTATAAACCTTTTCCATCCCTCCCCCATGAGCTTCCTCCACTCTTCCCTGTCTCTCCACCTCTCTCTTTCTACTTTTCTATCTCGCGTTCCTTCCCGCTCTCTCTCTCTTTTTCTCTCCTCCACTCCCACCTCAGTACATGCCAATGAATAATTCACCAGTCAATGTGGTGAAAGGTGAGGTAAACAAGTCTATTGCCTAATGTCCCGGGAGGATGGAGGGAAGGAGAGAGGGGAGAGAGAGAGGAAAGGATGTCTGAGCGTGTGTGTGAGGTGAAGATTTTAGGACTGTGGTCTACATTTCAATGTTCCTGAATCATTTGCACCTCGGTTGACCCTAAAGGTTATAAAGAGAACAGATCACAACACAGATCTTTCTCTCGTGCAGCTTCTCTGTGCATTTCTTTCTCTTAAAGTGGCATTTTACGTGCATTTGTTTAAATAAAAAAGACTAGAACGTCTTCAAAACATCTAATTTTGTGTTCCAAAGTCATAACAGGTTTGGAATCACACTGTGGTGAGTGGAAAATAATGACTTTTGAGATTTTCTTTTAAATTTCTAGGTCAACTGTTTCTTTAAAAACGAAAAAAAAAAGAAAAAAAAAGAGCACAAGCTCAAATGCATTTTGACAGTTCATAGCTCGTCTGTATCCAGCCGGAGTCTTTTAGCAAATAAAGCAGCAGCGTGTGAGCTACTTCTGATGTGTGTGTGACTGAATAGCTGTGTGATTCAGACAGACTGTGCTGAATAGCCGGCTTTTTATGGCTCAGCGTCCAGTCCTCAAGATTGAAACGGCCGGACAAAGGCCACGTGCTGATATGCTGGCAATGCAGCTATTCAACAAAACAATATGGCCAAATATGCAGGTCGTAAGTTGAAGTGACTGATTTGTTCTTATTTGTTTGGAATCGATTTGATTGCCTTGTTCACTACTACTACTACTATACAAAAAAACAAAACCTTTTCTGCTTATTATATGATAAATATTTGAAAAACCTTTGTCTGGCAGCAATTCATGTGGTTCGACCAACAGACAAACAAACAAACTAACAATCATTATTCAATCTTATAACACACGCACACACACACACACAAAATCTAACCACATAACTGCTAATACTACAAAAACATTGTTGGTCACACCGCATGACTTGACAGACAAATGTGTGTGTATATATATATATACATATATATATATACATCCCTGCAATTTCACTCATAATTATTTGTTATGCTTTTCTTTTTATGCCTGTATAACAAGGCAAGATTACTTCAGGTTGTAAATTGTCAAATTGCTTTTTTTTACATGACAGTTACACCACGTGACATTTTTTAAGGAATAGTTCATCCAAAAATTATAATTTTGTCATCATTTACTCACCCTCATGTCGTTCCAAACCTGTATTAGTTTCTTTCTTATGTTGAACATAAAAGAAGATATTTTGAAGAATTTTGAAGAAACAAAGGCTACGTTCACACTGTCAGTTTTTGGGATTGACAACTGCATATTCTTTACAGGTATGAGTCTCGAAATGTCCAGTTCACACAGCAGCTTACAGTTGTGTTTAGAATACTGTCTGTATGAATGTGCAATGGGAGTCAAGCCCGTATTTCCTTACCAGTAACCATAGCGACAGTGACCAAAGTAAAATCAAAGATGGCGACGTCCATAAAACTGAAAGTCATCACTTTCTGACATGACAAGAGTCCAATCGAGCCGCGAGTTCTTTCGTCAAATTTTCATTAACTAACAGCAGCTTTTAAATTTGGATGGAGAGCGGAGCATCTGAAACGCACGCAGAACACAAAACTGACGGGAGCGGCTCTGGTGGAAAACTGACGGGATCTAAAACGTTCAGGTGACTAACGTTCTAAAACGTTACCGAAAACACACAAGAAAACACGTAACACACGGTAGACGCGCGTTTGTGCGGCAGAGCGGCTCTCTCTCGCACTGTATGACATGATAGACAACTAGTTGTCCAGTCCTGTTCCGTTCACACAGCGCGTGTGTTCCGAGAATGCGGTTGTGAATCCTGAAAATTTACAGGTGTGAGTTCGGTTACAGAATGCGGTTGTCACGCCCGTAAATAACCGAAATGTGTGTGAACGTAACCGTATTAAGGACACAAATACAGGACTGACAACCGTATTCTGCTGCTGTGTGAACGTGGCCAAACAGTTGTTGGTCCCCATTGACTTCCATACTAGGGAAAGAAATACTATGGAAGTCAATGGGGACCATCATCTGTTTGATTACCAGCATTCTTTCTAAGAATAAGAAGCTCATACAGGTTTGGAATGACATGAGGGTAAGTAAATGATGACAAAATGTTCATTTTTGAGTTAATTCTTTAAAAATGTCATGTAGTGTAACTGTCAAGTCAATAAATAGAAGCTTTAAAATGAAACTTTTAATTTGAAGTTTTTTCAAAACCACATGAAACCTAGAGAATACAAAAATTACATTTCTAGGAAGTAAAAACAAGATTTTTATGTAACCCTTATAATAATACAGTGACCCCAGAATGTACAGTTGTATGAAAGTCATTACAACCTCTGATTGCAGGAGGAACATCAAAGTAGAAAGAAAGTACAAAGAAAAAGTGCAACACTGAAAATGTGTTTTCACATTTGTGTGTGTGTGTGTGTGTGTGTGTGTGTTATAGAGGAGTGTGTACTCACTGGCATGGTTTGACTGCCGTGCAAGGCGCTGATTGCGGACTGAGCTTCGGCATGTGTGGAGAACTTTACAAAGGCGCAGCCTGATAGAAAAAAGACACACACACAAAGGCACACAAACACTTTAACTACAGTGTTGAGAAGCACATTAAAACACTAGAGAGGCAGAAAGCCCTCCAACGGTAAGCAAGCGGCTCCTCTAGAGACTGTACTGATGTGAAAAGCGTGCTATTTACTGCCACATGCCCATCTATGCAAACAAAACGCAAAATACGGGATAATTGATATCGATTTAAACGCTGCTACAGATATTCATCACGAGAATTCAAACCCATTTGGGATTCAAGAGCAGTCGTGTTGCAAGCTGTTGAAGAAGCTGTCAAAATATTAAGGATAGGTCTTAATGTGCCTTATACAAGCGTAACGTGTTTTATACAGTTTTTATTAAAGAATTAAGCTCTATTTTTGCCAGAAACTGGGTTTGAAATTAAACACATTAGGAGCTAAATGAAATGTAGTTTGTTTTTGTTTCATTGTACAGGGAATGTTTTGACATCTATCTTTTTCTTCTCTTCCACAAGACTGGATATATTCAGAGATCCACCCCCTAAGTAGCAGAAATAATCCTACAGCAATTTTCGTAACACTGGCAAGGGGAAAACTTGCACTCCCACAGTGCTTTTCCAAATGCCAGGCTGTATTAGCGTCTTACAGTGTCCCTAAAGCCTCGGTGGGCAAACAATGGAGTCTATAAAAAGTTTAATGCTCAAATATGTGCTTTTTCTCCATCTCCTATGAGTCGTTAATGTTGAATGGCGACAACTCAGAACAAACTGTTGGTTCTTGGACAGCATAAAATGTCGATATAAAATTGTAACATTATATTTAAGAATACGCAAAAAGAAAAAAAAAAAGTAGGGAGAGGTTTGTTTTCATCTGGCAGAAATGATTGTGAAAAGTGAGTAACATTTCATATTTTTTTATGTTTTAAAAGAAGTCATGCTCACCAAGGCTGCATTTAGTTGATAACATTTTTTTTTTTAATAGTACAATTTTAAAGGGTGATGCGATTTCAAGTTTTCCTTTGTCTTTGGAGTGTTACAAGCTGTTCGTGAATAGATAAGATCCCTAAAGTTGCAAAGACTAAAGTCTCAAACCCAAAGAGATATTCTTTATAAAAGTTAAGACTCATCCATGCCTTCCTAAAACGCCTCATTCAAACACGCCCCCACATGTCTACGTCACTGTGTGGGAAGATTTGCATAACGCCGCCCAAATGTATACGCAAAGAAAGAAGGCGTAACTTTTATTCTCGCTGTAGTATTGTTGCCGCTGCCACCATGTCATGGAGACGCTGTGTGTTTCGTCGCAAAAGCAAAACTACTTTGTTAGACAACTAGAAATCAGTGGTTAAGTTTGAGTGTTTCCTGAACCTGGGAGAGTAGCCTACAATGCCGGCTGTGCACAAAGGCTGTTTCTATAAAGTGGGGCAATTCCAACTTTGCAAGGACATTCTAGTGCTTCTGACTCACAGACTGTAAGTATGTTTTCATATTTAAAGAATTTGCCACTGATGATTCAAATGCGAGTTTTGAGCAGTGTAGATAAGCGCTTGTTGTTTGTATCACAAATACAGACATGGTTTTATGTTTACGCAGTGCGATGCAACGCAAAACGTAAAAAGACAGAACAAGTCATCATAATCAGTAATTATGTCCCCACTGGATGCAACAAATGCCTCGTTTATAATGGGTTTTATTGTTTTTGTCTCGTCACCCGGGACATAGGGCATCACAGTATGGTAAGGGGCGTAACATTTCCACCATACGCTTGAGGTATTCGGCCAATCACAACGCTTTGGATAGCTGGCCAATCAGAGCACACCGCACTTTTCAGACTGATGAGCTTTGTAAAAATCAACGTGTTTCAGAAGGCGGGGCAAAGAGGAGCAACAATAATGTACAGTATGTGGAAAATGTGTTTTTTGAACCTTAAACCACGTAAACACATTGCATTACACCAAATACACAAATAATGTTCTTTTTAGCAACGTCATATGACCCTTTTATAAAGTTGTTTATTTTAATATATTTTAAAATGTAATTTATTCCTTTGATGCCAAAGCTCAATTTTCAGCAGCAATTACTCCAGCCATCAGTGTCACACGATCCTTTATAAAAACATATGCTAGTCATATGAAATCATTATGCTGATTTGCGTCTCAATTATTATAAATGATTAATAATGTTTTTTATTATTATTATCATATTTTGCTGCTTATCATTTTTGTGAAAACGGTGATACATTTTTAAAGATTCTGTGAAGAATAAAAAGTTCAAAGAACAGCATTTTTAATTAAAAAAGAAATCTTGCGTACAATTATAAATAAAAATATAATTATAAATTGATCAATTTAATGTATCCTTGCTAAAAAATAATAATAATAATAATTATTATTATTATTATTATTATTATTATTATTATTAAATCTTACTTAAACCAAAATTATTTCTGAAGGATCTTGTGACATATATATATATATATGTAAATATGTTTTTTACATATATATATTTCTTAAATATATATTTATATGTATTTGTATATATATATATATATATATATATACATACAAATATATACACATTACACACAACTTTTGTTTTGGATGCGATTAATTGATTTGACAGCACTAGACACAATATGACCAGAAGTCTGTATAAGAAAGCAAAAAGCCCAATTTTATGTTGACTGCTAACACAGCATCATACCATAAAAAGTGACATAACCTCACCTTTACTATTTCCATCCGGACCTCTTAGCACAGTGCACTCCTCGATGACTCCATAGGGCTCGAAAAGACGGTACACGTCCTCCTCCGTCTGCTGTTTGTTTAGCATCCCGACGAACAGCTTCCTGTCTTCTGAAGCAAAGAAAAACAGAGCGAACGAAATGACTGGCGTAACCTCTCACCTGCCCATTACCCAAATACATTACTATTGTAAGCACAGCCCAAATACTACTCAGACTTTTGGTCCCTGGCCAGCATGGGCAAACAGGGACTGCTTTTGCTTGGCCCATTTAGCTTGTGGAATGGAGTCGCAGCAGTAATTGTTCCCCGTGCCAAGTCTGTTCATTTTAATTTGGGGGATAATTGGGTTCATCCCCATGTTGGAAATGGTGGGTAGGCCTGAGGTGATAGCACTAAGCTGTCGTGCTTAGAGGCCTGGTTTAATAGGAAGAAGCAGACTGCGAAGAGACGATGCTTTCTACGAAACTCTGGAGGGTGTAGATAGACTGAGAGCGCTGCTACCACTGACCTGGAATTCAAACTAATGCAAGCTGTTTTGGTCCCGTTCTGTGTTTAGTTTATGGTAATTGAGTGTCCTCACAGATAATGCTTTGTTTGACTGAGCTGAAATCTTGAATGTTATACAAATATGATTATCACAAATTATAAAGGGCACTATGCCAGGTGATACTGGCTAAATCATTTCAAATCCTGACGACTTTTGCAAGCGAATCACAGTGGCATATTCTATCGAATATTATAAGGGTTGTAAGCATGTCTATTCAAACTCATCATAATTAACAATTAAAAAATAAGATTGAAAGATGAAAAACAGAATTTGTATAAAATGTGAATTCATTTCTAATTTGGCCAGTCCAACAAAAATGTGATTATAGAACGCCATTTCGATTATTGCCTTTCATGCAGCATGTATGTGAATGCAAACGATCTGCAAAGCTGTAAAGCCGAAAGTGTAAGATAAATAAAGTAATTGTCTCCCAAAAGAAAAAAAAATTGACTCTGAACAGCGTAAACGAGTTGTTGGTAAATCAAATCCCACTTCCATGATGGCTACAACATATTTGTATAACATATTTGCATAATACGCACCAATGTTCTATGTTGGACTGCTGCAAACAAATTGACCCACCCCCAAACACATAATTTTACTAACAACTGCTTCTCTAATCTCGGGGAGTTTATCATGGGATTCACAAAACCCTTGCTCTTCAAACATGGCTCAGCACCCAGTTTATTTGGACCAGTTGGCTCCACTGAATCACAGCCTGTAAGTATGATAAATAATAGATGTTTATATTTTCTATCGAGTGTTCAAAATACGGAACTATGGCAATGGGTGTATTGTTTCCGACACGCGCTGCACACAGTAGACCAATCACAACAGACTGGGCCATCTGGCTAATCAGAGCTGAGTAGGCTCACAGAAAGGAGGGGTTTAGAGAGACTGAATTTTAGAACTGCTTTCGAATGAATCATTGGAAAATGAGGTGATATTAAATGCATATTTAGAGAAAATGAAAGCATTGTTTGACCTTGCATGCATGTAAACCTATTGTAGGAGACTCCCAAAACAATATTAGGAACCTTAAAAATGGCATAATAGGGGCACTTTAGAAAATTACAATTAATTAAAAGAAAAATTAAATTTCCAAAGCAAGATAAACAGACATGCGCCTCAGAGAACACAGGAGTTTCAACCCGGAATGAATCAGTTTGAACGATTCAGTTGAGTATATTATTCATTCTTAAAGACACTCATTCTGTTGCTGAATGACTCAGTGTGTTTTGAACGAATCGGCTGATGAAATGATGTGGTCGGTTCCTAAATGGATCATTTAGGAATTTTTTAGTACAAGTTTTCTGAAATCGTATGTTTAAATATGCAAATGAGGCATGTAATTAAATATGCACAAGTTCACATACATTTCCAGAACAGAAATCTGAACACTGGATAAAGCCAGGCTCAAAATTCTTGTTTCATTTTGTTGATGTATTCAAAGGTTTTTACAGAGAAAATTTTTGATATTTCTTTATGTACAATTCTATAAATACTCTCAACAGCCAGAATTTTTTTTATTTCTTTTTTTTTTACTAAATCATGCAAATGATAGTTAAAACCAAGTTAAAACCTTCAGAATACATACAGGAATAAAACTGTAAAGTTTGCTGAATTGGAGATTTCTGGCTCAGTGCATGAGAAAACAAAATTGCTAAACAGACTTTAAAGATATATACTGTAATTTAAATCTACAGATGCAAACAGATTAAGCGCAATACAATTAAAAAAGTATTTTGGGTGTTTTCTTTCCACTCTTTCCACTCCTCTGAAATGACACTTTATGAAAACCAAAATCTCAAAATGTATTACGTAACACTGAACAATTCAATTATTTAACGCAGTGGTTGTCAGTTTTTGCTTGATTTTCTTTTCCTCCAAAAACCATGATTGTGGAAAAAACTCATGTAGCCTCATCAGATTGGGCTTCAGCAGTGTCATTCAACTAAACCTCCAACTTTATCACTGCATTGATCTTTTTGAATATATGTCAATGGGATGGATGTGTCAATTGAGTCTCCCTCAGTCCCCGGATGCCACGATGACTCCGACCCGCACGTATTGATATTCCTTGATTCGCTCTGGAACCTGGCCGGCTCCGTGTCTCGTCGCGATCGTGACGCACTTTAAAATAATCACGAGTGTCAGCACGTTGTCTGGGCCCCGTGCGCTCTTTATCATTTGTGGCAGGATCACAGGGTAAGTATCAAAATAGAAGCGATGTATTGTGACATCTGTCACGTTACATCGGAGAGCATTTATCTGCAAAAAAAGAAGGCCCTGAACTGGAAAATGAAAGGGCAGGATGGGCCTTCGACAACGCCTGAGGGGGATCTTGTGATCCGAAATCGCATAGATGTGGCCTTGAGGTCTCGCAATGCTTCTTGTGATGTCTCAGCTCAGGGAAACGGGTGATGGGACTCTGTCCGGGCTGGATTAATTTACGAAGCTGACCTGTATGAATTTAATACAGCGTGTGCTTCACCTCAATATTTATGCCACAAGCGCTGCTGTGGTAGCATGCTTTAAAATACACCCTTGTGGCTGTCCCGACGGCTGACAGCTGAATGGAATAATACTTATGGGCGAAAAGAGTGTTACAGTAACACACACTGTAAATCAGAATGTAGCGTGGAGACAATGGAGGGGATACAACTTCAAAGTCCATTCAAAAATTTTAATTCTCATGTTAGATGCAAACAGATTAAGCGCAATACAATTAAAAAAGTATTTTGGGTGTTTTCTTTCTACTCTTTCCACTCCTCTGAAATGACACTTTATGAAAACCAAAATCTCAAAATGTATTACGTAACACTGAACAATTCAATTATTTAACGCAGTGGTTGTCAGTTTTTGCTTGATTTTCTTTTCCTCCAAAAACCATGATTGTGGAAAAAACTCATGTAGCCTCATCAGATTGGGCTTCAGCAGTGTCATTCAACTAAACCTCCAACTTTATCACTGCATTGATCTTTTTGAATATATGTCAATGGGATGGATGTGTCAATTGAGTCTCCCTCAGTCCCCGGATGCCACGATGACTCCGACCCGCACGTATTGATATTCCTTGATTCGCTCTGGAACCTGGCCGGCTCTGTGTCTCGCCACGGTCGTGATGCGCTCTAAAATAATCACGAGTGTCAGCACGTTGTCTGGGCCCCGTGCGCTCTTTATCATTTGTGGCAGGATCACAGGGTAAGTATCAAAATAGAAGCGATGTATTGTGACATCTGTCACGTTACATCGGAGAGCATTTATCTGCAAAAAAAGAAGGCCCTGAACTGGAAAATGAAAGGGCAGGATGGGCCTTCGACAACGCCTGAGGGGGATCTTGTGATCCGAAATCGCATAGATGTGGCCTTGAGGTCTCGCAATGCTTCTTGTGATGTCTCAGCTCAGGGAAACGGGTGATGGGACTCTGTCCGGGCTGGATTAATTTACGAAGCTGACCTGTATGAATTTAATACAGCGTGTGCTTCACCTCAATATTTATGCCACAAGCGCTGCTGTGGTAGCATGCTTTAAAATACACCCTTGTGGCTGTCCCGACGGCTGACAGCTGAATGGAATAATACTTATGGGCGAAAAGAGTGTTACAGTAACACACACTGTAAATCAGAATGTAGCGTGGAGACAATGGAGGGGATACAACTTCAAAGTCCATTCAAAAATTTTAATTCTCATGTTTTTTCAAACCTGCTTGACTTTAGTTTTTTTTTTTTTTTTTTTGTGGAAAACAAAGACGATTTTTGTGAGACTATACAGAGTAAGTCGATTTTTTTTCACGCAATTACAATAAATGAAGACTGGAAATTTCAATCTCTCAAAAATGACACAAAAGCACCATAAAAGTATCATAAATGTGGTCCATGTAACTTCTGAAAAACCAAATTTAAGTTGTTATTCATTGAAAATCATGACATCCGCACTGTATCTCGTTGCACTCAATAACAAGAAAAGTAACAATTGTCTGAAATCATTCAAACTTTTCAATGAATCTCAAAACTGGTTTGAATGATTGGTCAGATTTGTCTTTTTTATAAATAAATCACAAATCCTGTCTAAATGATTTTGTCTGAAGAAAAAAAAAACATTCGTTTAAGTCAAATATTATCATTTAATCACAAAAATGAGTGAATGAGTCAAATAAAAGAATTGAATCATAAAAAGGCCTGAATGATTTGTGAACAAATCAATTGTCAAATCTTTTAAATAAAATAAAAAAAAACAGTAGGCATGAGTCAAAACTATTTATTGCATCAAAAATGATCTGTCTGAATGAATCAAATCTTTCCATTAAATCACAAAAACGGTTTGAATGATATGCTAAATGATACTCACTCTTTTGAGTAAAATCTTTTTACAGAATACCTAAATACTTTCTGTCCAATTTGTGAGTGAATTATTCTTTTAAGTAATTTTTTTAACGGAATCGCAAAACTTGTCTAAAGGATTTTGAGTGTTTAATGAACAAATCATTGTAGTGAGTCAAACCTTTTAAATGAATCACAAAACTGGTCTATATGATTGGTCTGATTTGTTCAAAATTACAATTATTTTAAGTCAAATCTTTTTATTTAATCACAGAACTGGTCTAAATGATTTGTCTGAGTTCATAACAAATCATTCTTTTGAATCAAACAAATCAGACCTTCACATAGAATCATAGAACTAGCCTGAATATTTTGTTCACACATCAGATTGATCCAGTCTGATTAAGTTGAACTCACTAACTTTGATCTGATTCTTACACATATCTACTGTAGGACTTCAGAACACTTAAAAGAAGATGATTTTACATATTTTTTTATTTTTTTTGAAGCTTCAGTCTTCATTCATTGTCATTGCATGGAAAACAGCAACTAGCAGTCTTCACAATTTCTCTTTTTGCTTTACACAGACTAAACGAAGTGATAAAGGTTTTAAACCACAAAGTGCGTAAATGACAGAATTTGGATTTTTGGCTGAAATCTTCCTTTAATGTGTTTTCCTCTAAATCTTCAGATATTTTATTTAGCACTTTAGCCGTACTCCTGTTTTTCCATGATTCAATAAGGTGCAAAAGTTTTGAGAACCTCCAAGTGATTTATAAAATAAATCAACCAGAGAATGTTTTCATCACTCTTTCTGACAGGGATGAGGGATAAAGCATCACCACAGGGCCGCCGTAAGAAAATAAAAACAGACGCCGTTACTGACATTACACATTTAGAGAAAGGAAAACCGCACACACATTTCTTTCTAAAATGCTCACAATCCGTTTAGAAAATATTGGAATACAATACAGACCGCATTACTACATTACACTACATATAAAGGAACGTATGAAATAGCATCACAATCTTGCATTATTCAACTTTTTTCTGTTTACTCAGACGACAAAAGCTTATGAGAATCGACTGCAATCAATAATGCAGTCACACTCCATAAATAAGCAAGCAAAGTGAGTTTATCGACAGCATAACCACAACAGATTCATTAAAAGGCATCGGACTAGAACACATGCTGTACAGTATCTTATTTATTTGAAATATAACGTGCACTTTGATAGACTGTTCAATCACTACAGTGCCATTAAGGTGCTTCTCATCGCACATTTAATTGATTAGCGCTCTTGATATATGCATACTTTACTCCCCCGTGTCCTTCACATCGGGTCCGGCCCCACCAGCTGTGAGGCTGCCTCAAAAAATGACTCCTATCAAGCTTCATCAACTTTAGCGGCTGGAAAGAGTTTGGTTTAATACATCACAAATTAAGCCGCACAACGACAAGGGGAGAACAAGATTGCTAGCTCCACGTCTAAGGGAATTTATGTCCTTGTGATATGACTGAGAGCAAATTCTTATTTGTTTAATATCATGACTGATATTTGTTATCTTTATTATAGGAGCGACGCCGCTAGACTGCAGAGTCAAAGCTATTATGCCTTGACTATAGCCGGGTGTTTACTTGTAAATATCTCATACATTAAGTAGAGAGGATAGAAGAGAAAAAAACACTTTTTAGCTTAGCAACAATTAGCTTTGCAAAATATTACCTAGATCCATCCATCCATCCAGGTTTAGTTTTCATTTTTAATTTTAATTTAACTTCAGTCTGAATTTTAACAATTTTATCATATAATTTTGTCCTTTTAATGATTTTTAATTTATATTCATGTTATTTCATATATGTGTGTCTATATGAAGAGTTTATTTGTAAAAACAGATAACTCTTTTTATTTTATTAATTTTCATAAATCATGTTTCTATTGTGTTATCATGTTTTAATTGTGTTTTATTGTGTTAGTTGGCTGTATTGTTTTTGGTTATTATTATTTAATCAAAACAACCCAACTGCAGTTTGATTGATATTAATATAAATGCAGGATATATATATATTAAAAAAATGATTTTTGAGTTATCTGTTTTTGCAAATTAACTCTTCATATATATAAAATTTATAATTTATAAAATAGTGTTCCAAAACAAAAGTTTGTGTTTACATTATGTGTGTATTGTGTATATGTATATGTACATATAAATACACACACATACATGTATATATTTAAGAAACATATATAATATAAAGTATATATAAGTTATACACACACACACACACACACATATATATATATATATATATATATATATATATATATACAGT
>NW_015555896.1:346224-380806 GCF_001515605.1 Sinocyclocheilus anshuiensis | reverse complement strand
TAATTATTATTATTATTATTATTTTTTATTTAGGGCAGTATATAAAAAATAAAATATTGTAATTTTATAAATTGAAATTGTCTTTATATGTTTTATGTATAGTTTGTATGCATTTAATTATATTTATAAATATATTAAATAAAATTATTAACGTTTAAAACATTTTTGCAATTGGATTTTTGACTTATACGAATTATTTCATATATTATACAGTGTGTGTGTATAATTATTAAACATGACATATGACATATATATGAATAAAGTCGAACTGGCAAAATCAAAGTATTCAGAGAAGTTCAACAAGACATTTAAAATATATGCATAAAAAAATCTATTAATTTAATCATTGTTAAACTTTATTTTAATGATGATTCCCAAAACTGTATGCATTTTATTCATACAGTATTTGTCTTATTTCTTACTGTTAAAAACTATGGTTGTCAGTTGAATAAAATAATTAAAATGAATCTCCTTCCACTTGCTCTCCAGCACCCTGTTTTCAGCCCTATGGGGATCCCACATATCTCCAGTTTGTAAACCCTAGTATAGTCTATCTACAGAGGCCCAAAAATGAACAGGACACTTGAGGCACACCTAAACTACAAAAATAATTAGCATATTTCATAAAAAATCATTATATGGATATTGATCATTCTGAATAAAAGATATGAATGCAACACTAAGTAGGCTACAGGTTATTATCCTAAGGCCACTGATCTTCCACTAAACCCTAAAAGCAATAAGCCTGGCGCTAAACTGCAATCGCGTTTTTACAATGTAGATCCCGGGTTGTTGTTTTGTGCGCAAAAAGCATCCGCGGAGGCTCTTTAAACATGCAAATGGTGTCCTGGCTCGCAGGAGGAGATCCTGCAGCCTCCGATAAGCCGGGATGAGTGCGGGAGGTGAGCGGTCGAGTTTGTAAATCACTGTCTTGAGAGAGCCGGACGATAGTGAATCATCACTTTTGGCGCTCTTTTGCTTTTGCACAGGAAAGAGAGCCTGTGGAAGTTGCCATGACAACCGGCTGTCAATCAAGCCTAAATGGGGTTGGCGAAAAGCGGAGGGTCATTCCTAAATCTGCTGTCGGGCGCGCAGTGTAAATTCCATTGTCTGAGGCGGCGATAAGGAGAAATGATGAACAATATTAGCATCTTGATAAAAAGCAACATACGAATGAACAAACACATTAACTGAGAATTACCGGGTGGGCGATTATTCAACCGCAGACTGAGCAAACCGAGAGAAAAGTGTTCGGGTTTACCGTGCAGATAAGTGATGCAGACAGATAGGATGGGCTGAGATAGATTTTGCTGCCATTTCCACTTGGCAGACCAGAATCGAGCCTTTGAAAGTGGCGCGTGGCCCCGAACACTAATTAAAAACAACACAACAATTACCGCGTGTAACAAAACACAACCTCAACAAGCAGACAGAGAGGGTTAAAGTAATTAACCTACCGAACAAACCCGGTGGATTTTGATCCAATTCAATATATTTAACATATCTTGATTTGTACGAATGCTGATGGAGGATCCGCATCTGTCGGGACCTCGATTTGGCAGCGATGATCGGGGCCTTCGAGGTCTTTTGGCTGCTGTCAAACTTGAGACGTGTTCGAGGAGTTTTAACTCCCGTGAGTTAATCTGAAACAATCAGCCTCGGATTAGTTCACCGTGGGTTTGGCCAAATAGATTAATCTACATACAGCCACAGACGTTTGGCAGTTTCTATCAAACAGACGGGCATCAAAATTTGATCAAGGGAAGTAAAAAAAGAAGTCAAGAACTTCATTTCCATAACATTGTGTGCCAGAGTTACATAAACCTAAACCGTTTATGTAACTTTGGCACACAAAACATCGCAAAGAGTTTGTTTATGCCGCCAAGCAGGCCTGCTTGTACAGTTTATGACAAAGTTGAGTAAATGTAAATTACACTGTTTTATATATAGGGGCTAGTTGTCACATAGGATTTTGTTACAAGGTTTTTATTTTTATACTTCAACTGTAAGGTTTAAGTCAAAAGTCTAAATACAAAAATGTTTTAAATGTTAAATGTTGTATAGAAATATAATTAAATATCTATCAACTATATAAATAAATATAATTTGAATTTATAAAAGTTAAGGTATGTGTTTTTTATATACTCTTTCATGAATTGCTTTATTGTTTTAAGCCTATAATAAGTTATTTATTTGCAAGTTCCATTGTGACAACTTACCCCACAGTGACACAGAATTTAATTTAATTTAATTTAATTTAATTTTATTTTATTTTAGTTTATTTAATGCTATGCTATGCTATGCTATGCTAAGCCTTTTAAGGTATGTGTCTACACAGAAAACGACCTTCACACTGAAGAAACACTTGATTATAGTGTAACAACTAGCCCCAGTCTCCCTCTTTACAAGTAAATTAAATATTTTTTAAATAATTAAAACATATAGGCCCAGTTTCACAGACAGAGCTTAGACTAAAACTATTAGGCCATAGGTCATTTAGGACATTTAAGTAACTTTTATAAACGTGCTTAGGAAAAAAAACATTACTGGTGTGCATCTTGAGACAAAACAAAGGCACTGATACATTTTAAGATCAGTCATTGCAAGTTTCTTCAGACTTACATTTTAGTCTAGGACTAGGCTTAAGCTTTGTCTGTGAAACCGGGGGATAATTATAGATGTACAAATTATTGTATAAATATATATAGAAATATACAAATGTTTAATTCAACTATTTAATTAACAATTCAAATAATGCTAAAAAGGTGTTCAAGACCTTAAGGTCTATACACATAAACTGACTATCAAAAATAAATCGAACCTGAAGAATAATCACATCAAATTATAACAACAAAGTTATGTTGTGATTAAATTAATATTTACATATTCATAATATATACTATTTAAAATAAATATTTAACCCTCTACCGCACGCATTATGATAGACCTATAGAAAAAAATATTTGAATCTTTTTCTTTTCTAAGAATGGCTTAACTTGAAGTGCTGTAAAAAAATTTTTTGAAAAAAATATTATTTTAAGGTACTTTATGATATGTTGCCATACGGCAACAGCATACAATAGTGGATCTAACTTAGAATAAGTGTAAGCTTACTTATAATTAATATTTTTCCTCAGAAATGTTGTTTGTGTTGATTCAATTGGTGCTATTATAAGCTTTAACACAGTACTTACAGAATAATTGACACCTTATACATACTTTCCAACAACTTGTGCTTTTATTTATTCTATTCTTTTTTTGCTGAATAATGATTTATAATTGTTTTAATTTCATTACATTTTTCATGAATATTATTTAAACTGCAAATTTATACAGTTAAAACAAATATAATACTGTATATAATGTATCATAAAACACTGACATAAAACCAAAAACATTGCAGTTCATGAAAATTCAGCATTATGCAATCTCCCCCCCCAATAATCCTTGAAAGATCACCTTTTTTATGTATGAAACTTCACAAAGCAGTTTTTTCATCTGCAGCAAGAGCAAGTTCTGCCCTTTTCTTCTTTACCTTGCCATAGAATATGGCCGTGCTCACTGATGTAATGTTACCAGTATTCATATTTAATCAAAAGTAAAATTGCCATTTCAATTTGATTATAGCCATAATACAAATACCATTAACATACGACTAATCAACATTATACCACTAGCATTAATGTTGTTATTGTTACAGCTTAACAAATTGCAGCTGACCTTGCTAGCTAGATAAACTATTGTAATAATGTCATTCCACTATTGCACAGTGTTGCCGCTTGGCAACACAAACATTTGAATGATTTACCAAAAACGAATTTTATAAAAACTTTTTTGAGAGGTGAATATGTCATCATAACATCATAACAGTGATGTTTTAGATTTTTTTGTAGAAGTGACACGGACTGGTCCTTGTTTGTTACTGACGTTTTAGTTTGCTTTCAGCAACTACCGACAAGAGACGGCAGTCTGTCAGAAAACTCGCCACAGAAAAAAAATGCATGTCATGTGACTTAATCAAAGCACATCATTGGCTAAACTAAGGTCGTCTCTTTCCAACAAAAAAAACGAGAATGTTCTCTTAAAGAGACAGTGGCAAGGAAATGAACACAAAGAGTATGTTGCCATATGGCTACACCATGCGGTTAATTATTGATTAAAATAGTAGTACTAAAAAGGTGTAGGCTATTCACATTTAGCTCCACAAATAATTTTACATTAACTAGATTAACAGCAGGTTACTTATAAAATGAACACTAAAGCAAAAAGACCAAAAATGTTTATATGATTTAATAATAATAATTCATTTAATAAATAAATGTTTAAACCAACTGTTCGCCAAGTATTTGACTGAAAGCTGCATGCAGTAAATCCTCGAACGTGAACCGAAACACCACAAAGCGTAATCTAAACAGATTTGCGGGATTCCGGTTGCGACTGCAGTTAACTGATAGGTCAACACATAAAATAAAAACAGCCGGCTGCAGAGATGGCCTTCAGACAGCGTGTATAAATCACAGGGAGACTTGAAGCAAATGGCCAACACATTTTCCATGTCACCATTCGATCACAAGCGGCGTTGAAATGCGGAAAAGTTATCTGTGCGCTCTAATGGCGCTCTCCGATGGTTTATGGCTCTCCTGTAAGCTCCTATTTTAACACCAGTGCTTTCATTCAGAAAAGTGAGGGAGGTATAAGACGTGGTTGCCTACATACAGCGTTTAGAAAATTCTGAAGGTGTAACCAAAATGAGTTTGTCCCTGGTTGACGCGTCGCTCGCGTTCAGATGCGGCAAGAAACCTTGACCGCGTGCATATAAAACCTCTCGTGTGTAGATGTCGCGATGCTAATATTCGGTCTCGTATGAGGACGCGGGGGAGGAAAAAGTAGAAGAAACGGCTTAAAATATTTTATCTCCACCATATACTTCACGGCAAATTTACACTCGATATGATAACACACGTAAAATATGACTTGCTACCTTGTGTCGGCTTAAATCTCCCATAAATCTCCAGACCGGCGCCGCACGATGTCCACGCGAGCTGTAGTATATAAACATTTACAATATTGCAGGGCTATTTATACTGCCTGCCTCCATAATGCCATTCGCTAGGCTCTTTTGAGTCGGTTATGATATGGATTTCGTGTTGTTTCATTACATTTATGGCTGTTTCTATTACATATACACATAGGCTACAGCTGCTTTTCTTTCATACAGTAGCAGTCGGTTGAGGGTAGCCTACATAACACAGCTCCCAACCGGCTTCTTAATTATTTTCTCATTGGCTGATGGACATTGATTCATAAGCTTCACATGGTTGAAACCCCTTCACTCTATCCAACCACACACACACTTAGCCTCACAAGCCCCTCAACCACTGTATTTTCGGTAGGCTAATGAGGTAGCCACATGTTGTAGTGCACTCAAATCATTAACCTGTCCTTTCTTCCTTTTCGGAGGACACAATAGACTACAGGCATGGGACAACAAACTTCATTAAGAGGTTAAAAGCAAGCAGGCATGAGTCTGAGCATCACTCATAAAAGCGACAGAATGAAGTGGTCGCTCGGGCCTTCTGGGATTCTTCAAGGAGCAAAGTGAAGCTGATACAGAGGACGAGAGGTGAGTGAACGAGACTGATAACTGATAAATGATGGGGAACGACAGCATGGAAAGCAGACGCTGGCCAACCTGAAAGCAATTTGCTAATTATCTTTCTTTTTTAGTCTGACCAAAAACATGTTTGAAAACTGTCATTATTTTTGAAACAGCGAAAAAATTACACACTCCCCCTTTAAGAAATTTTACCTCACATAATTGGTATTAATGACTGTACAAATTATGACATTCGTAATGCATATGTTTTGGCCAAATTATTAAACTTTCCATCCTTTCCAAAGCTGACCTCATACGTCATCCGCCCAGAACTGCTTCCGTTTACAACAGTGAGCGCAAGCTAGATTAAATTGATTATTACATTTTAAATATGGTTATTTTTCTTACAAAAACACGTCGATTTGCTACAGGAGGAATTTGTTCACCCCCGGAGCCGTGTGAGACACTTTTTTTTATGGATGGGTGATTTTTATTTAACTTCTTTTGGACTGAAGCAATTCCCACCCGCTAGTAAATTACTTACTAGGGTGAGTAATTTATGGGATAATTTTCATTTTTGGGTGAACTAACCCTTTAAACGTAGTCACTACTCAGAAAGTATGAGATTTCAGACGCACTGTATGACTGAAAAAATACAGCATCAAATGAAATATACATTCATGTCATACTTTGTATCTCCTCAGACTTTCTGCCTCATTCCTATGGCATTGTTGGCTGATATTATTATTGACACATAATAGAGATGATATCTATGGACTAGTCAGATTAGGGGTGGGACTGTATTTTCACAATCATCATTACATGCGAGGTCAGAGCATCCTGGATGCATCTTTTAATCCATATTCATTATGTAATCTCGGTGTGTGTTCGCGAGCTGCTCTGTGCAGCGCTTTGACTTCCAAATCTGCAGAGTTAACAGTTACAGATGAGGAAAAATGCTGGATAAGGTAAAGTGGCAAATACATAAATAAAAACATAAGCCCCCAAAAGCTAGTCCCATATCTCGGTGATTTCATAATAATGCAGGTTGATTTCCTCCGTACAGTATACAGGCTAAAATTACAGTGTGCTGCAAACTGATAAACCTTGAACTCCTCACCTCGTCTCTCATTGTCATGCTGTTTAATGCAGTCCAGAGAAGACTGTAGGAAATTGGCTCGGGATAGTGCAGTAGCTGAGAGAAGGCCTGCCATTGACTTTGAGCAGATACAACTTCACTCTCCGTGTGGGGTGTGTAATATAGAAGTAAATAGGATAGCTCAGCTTGACAGAAACATCCTGACTTGGTTATGCCATTTAAAGCTTATTAGGATCGAGTCCAAAATAGAAGATGAACATATCTGGGTGGTCAGACAAACATCTAACATAACCTGAGGGAATTTCAACCATATTAGATGAATCAAGCACTGAATTTTCAGTGGATAAGCCAATTACAGGTGGCTTCATCTCAGTCTGCATAAGATTAAATTTATGTTTGTAACTTAAACATGAAAAAACTGACAACATGAGTATTGCAGCGTCCAATGCTGATACCTAATAAACCAATCAAATTATGATATATATGCAATATTTAAGCAATGCCACACAAACAAGGGTCTTTGACAAATATGATGTTGCTTTTAATACAACAATTTAATATACAATAGTTATTTATGTTACATATTAGAAAAATACCGTCAATTATGTTTTCTCCACCAATGAAAATAGTTCAGAAAAACCGAAGCAGAACCACTGATCAGCAACACACAGTGGCAGTCCTAAATTAATTTGTGTTTTTGAACAAATTAGTTGAGTGAATGATTCATTGACTTATTCAAAGACAGACACTTGTTTCTTTTCTGATTAAATCAGTGTTTTGAATAGATCCGTTGACTGAATATTGTCTAAGACAGACAACTGTTTAGTTCCTGAATTAATCCGTTTTTAATTAATCAGTTGATTGAATGATTCATCCACTCACTCAATAAAAAAGTCAACTATCAAGTTCTTGAATGAATCAGTGTTTTTTAACAAGTTGGTTGGTTGAGTGAATGATTCAATGGCTCACTCAAAAATACTAATTTTGTTCCTGAATGAATCAGTTAAATGAATGACTCAGTGACTTGTTCATAGTGCCACCTACCAACAATATACTACCCTTATGTTTCTATATTCATTTGGTTTAATATTTTATGGAATGGAAAGTCTTTCCTATATTTTTAACTTTGACTTAAGTGTCCAAATATGTTTTGGTCCATGAAAATGCAGAAGTGGCCATCATCATTACGTCAAGTCACATAATCTGTGCATTTCCCACAAAAATTGTGCCACACTTTACAACTTCGGATTTCAAACAACTGCACTCCTGGCCTTACACACACACACACACACACACACACACACACACACACACTTTCATCCACTGGTCTTTACAGTAGCTAGGTTATAGAGGAGAGATTCTTTGCTGCCTCAGTCTTGTGGGATTTTAACTAGCAAGAGTGGAGCTTCAATCCCAATGCTCCAGGCTTGCCCTTCCCCTAACACTTATTAAAAATAGATTTGAGAGAGAGACTCTCTCTCCCTCTTTTCTTCCTAGGCTTTATCTGCAAGCTTTGACAGGCCCATTTGTTTAGATTTTAGGATGATGTGCTTGAAACTTAATGAAATACTGTAACTATCTATATACATTGACCGAGATGTTGGGCAAGGTGGCTGTAATTGGTCATTGGCTATCATTTCCCACCATTGCTTTGCCTGAGGTAGTTTAATTACATTTGTTGTCATAGTATAGGAAAATATTTTCTGTCATTACGATTTTCGATGTAGACCTACCTGAAAGTTTTGAATCCATAATAATTAAATATTAGAGTATGTATTTTTCTCTGTGGTTAAAAAGAGCAATTTTATTTCAAATTACCTTTAAATGATCATCTATATTACCATTATTTTTGTTCATGAGGATAAATGCAGTATTAAATCAACTTTTGTGATCCATCACAATCCAAATAACACAATCCAGTGTTTCCTGTTGCTGAATCTACAGCACCACAGCAAAAGAAAGTTTCTGGCTTTGAGACAAAGGCAGAAGAATTCACATTGGCTTGGATAATCTATATGATAGTGTACTCCAAAACATTGACAAAATTCCTTTTTAAGCATATACACTGCTGTTCGAAAGTTTGGGATTGGTAGGATTTTTTCAAAGACGAGTCTTTTGATTCAGCAGCCAATAAACTAGTCTTCAGTCTTACATGATCCTTCAAAAATCATTCTAATATGCTGATTTGCTGCTCAAGAAACATTTATTATTATCATTATTATCAATGTGGAAAATGTGGTAAGATTTGCTATTGCTCGTGGCAAGCTCAGCTGATTCTCAAGATAGCACTCTGCAGGTCATTACGACTAGCCCTCAATGAGCGTATGATGAAATAGCAGGGAAATTCTTAGAATGTAGCATATTTCAGGATGAGAAACAGTGATTATGTATCTGCCTAGTGGATACTTTTCATCTAATTTTACATATTTGCCTGAGATTTTCAACCACTGATCCTCTAGGGCCTCTTTTTTGTTGATATTGTCCTTCAGTGTTCCCAGAAATTCTGATTAAAGTCCTAATATCCAATAAAAGTCAGACATTCAACATCTCTGCACTGTGAAGCTGGCTAAATTGGAATGGAAGAATCTCTCTGTCCAATAGCTCATTGCCTATTAGCCTCTGGGGAGAAAAATTCACATTATCAGTGCTGTAGGATTTAAAAATGCTAAACTGCTGTAAAAATACAAATAAGTATGTGGATAGGCTCAAGTTAAAAAAACAAACACTTAAACTTGCCCTTTAACAATGATCTATTACTTTCTAAGTGTGTGCGAATTTGTGGAGGTTTGTTGCACGGTAATGGCTTGAGGAAAGTTTTAATCTTTGCAGCGCACAGTCAGCGCCTCATTACGAACTGCACCTCTTTAGCTGCCGAAGCGATACTGAGATGACTGACAGGGAGCAGAACGAGGGGCGTCTTGTATTTCAAATATCAATTGGCAGCGTCAGTGTTGCCGGGTAACGTGAGGGATTATCTGAAATTAGTTCAGTCAATTCATCATTACAAAGGGCAGTCCCTCCACTGCTGATTAGTTATTGTACACACTTGTCAAATAAAGCTCCCTGGAGAGCACCACATAGAACAGGCTGTCATAAAACACAGAGAAAGGATGGAGACAGAGAGAGAGGGCACATGAATAGTAAAGAACATAGAGAATATTTGGAAATTTTTCTCATTTACATTCTGTTTTTTAAAGGTGAAGAGAAACTCAACGTGTACACAAATTCAAATTAGAATGTATACACATACTGTACTATATTATATTCTGTGTATACACATACTTTAGCATTTTACAGTTACATAGCAAGTGCATGTTTAACACCCACATGTACTGGTGAAAACTATATCAATGTTACTACTAATTTAAAGTTTTTTTAGTAGCATGACATCACACAGCTATTACAATAACAAGCAATGTGGCTAACAAGTGTCTGGCACAAAAAAGTCACATCACTGTTTCTAATGCCACATTGTTTGCACACACAGCCTTACAGCCAAGCGAGCCGATTAAATAATCAAACATTTTAAATACTTAAAAGATATTTCCCCCCTGCGTAGTTTAAATGTAGTTAGCTAATCTACAAGGCTAGTAGCGAAAAGTAGCTAACTACATTGAAACTACATTGAGATATCTTTTTAAATATTTAACTATCCAATGATATAATTTACAATTCAAGCAAATCCCAAAAATATTCTCTAAAAAGATATTGCCCATGTATGTAGCTTTAATATACTGTTTATAGCTATACAGCAAGTTACACAAATAAGCGGGCAATATCTTTTTAATGAAAACTAAATCGTTAAAAAAAATTATTATTTTTTTTTTTGTTATGCTGACTGAAAGTCTCTTCATATCCTGAATATATATATATATATATATATATATATATATATATATATACCATCTATCGTAGGACCATAACATGTTCAACCAATCAGATTATTGGGTCCGAACATTACAATAGGCTGTCCTACCTGCCTATCAATTTGCATACCTCCATGCACCCTGTTTGCGCAAACATGATACGTCATCAGTGTGTTCCATTATGCTATTGCAGACCGAGCAAGAATGGAAGGCATTATTATTGTAATATTATGCACTTTGTACTGTAATGTTTTCTCTCCAGTGAATTAGACATGAGGTAATCAGACAGCGTTGCATTCAACCCTTTACCTCTGGTCTGCCTGTGCGCATTCATGTGTTTTGGAGGAAGCGTGGATTTTCAGAATGATTATGCAGGGAAGGTGGGATCTTGCTTTCAAAACTAGCTTGCTATTGCTAGCTTTTCCAAAATCGCCTACCCTACCTTTAAGGTATAGTTACTCATACCTTAAACTACTCTTTTGAAAGTTACTTTTTTGTACATTTTTCTGTAGCAAGCTGCAATTTTAAAATAGCACCCCCGACTGGTACCCACCATACTGAACGAGTTTCATGACAATGAAAGTGAGATTAAAAAAAAGGTTAAAAAAAGACATCAACCTTCAGAATTAGTGAAGATAGCATGGTCATTCATTCTTGCATTCAATGCTCTCACCTCCTTGGTAAGCAATGGATGCCCTTTCTCTATATTTGCTCTAAAGCTCAGCAAGCCGCTCAACTCAATATCACCAATATTTTTTTCCCCCCTTCACTCAGAAGTGGTGATGCTCCCATGAGGGAGAGAGGGGAGAGAAGCTAGACTTCTATAAAGGCATAATGATGTGCTCTAAAACCGCAGGGGTGAGCGTAACCTTTCGCTTCGGAGGACGGCATTATTAGACGAGGCAAAGTCAGCGCAGTCGTTTAAGTGTGTCCTGACGGTAACTGCTATTCCCATTAGTTCCTCTGCTGTCTGTTGAAATGCTGGTGCTGGGAGTCTGGGCGGGGGGGGTGTCTGTAGTTGGGGCAGGGGGATTTGTAAGGGTGGGGGGAAAGGGGGTGATGAAAAAAAAATAAATGCCACAAGAACAAGAAATAATAGACCTCTGTTTCCTACTATTTCCAATTCAATTTCCAGCCAGTGACCTGAGGTAAGGAGAGGAAATCAATGCGAGTTGGAGGGGGGTGAAGGATAGGGCGTAAGGGGGGAAGAGACAGGCCCTTCTCTTTAAGCCACAGTGCATCCATCTGCCCGCAATGTCAAAGTGACAATCCTGCTTGTCTGATCCCGATGCGCCACATCCTCTTTGAGCGTAAATTAAACCTTTGAACCGTGGAGTTACCTGTGATTAATATATGCTCCATGAGAGCAAGAGGTGTGAAAGCCTTGATTGATCCCATACTGCTGCAGTTCAGATGGGAACACAAGGGTGGGGTGATTCCCGACTGACACTTCTTGACAGGGGCTAGAAGAGCAGATCTTCCTGCCCTTCAGGAGAAAACGAAGACTGACTAGTAGGGCTCCAATCCACACTTTAATCAGTTCATTAAATGCCCCTGTCTGACGAGTAGCCTGGTTTATGGGCCGCAAGAGTGCAGACTGGCTAGAGATGTAGCAATAAGCTGAACGTATGAGGCAAGAAGGTGAGATGTTGCTCTTAAATCTACACACCCTGGGTTGATGAGATGAAACTTGAAGCCCAGGGGGTCTGCGAATCAGTGCAGGAGATGGTTGATGTACATCGGCTAATGATGAGAGCATCTACGGAGCAAGCTAGCCTAATAAGGGCGTTGTTCATGAAAACATAGACCACTGTTTTTAATGAGCGAAATCGGTCTGCGGGATGTATGCGGCATCACTCCATAAGTTTCCGAGTAGTGTGCTTACCTTCAAAAGTTTCACACTATCCAGAGGGCATATATGAAGGTCGTCACTGCATCTACATGCTCAAACTCTCGGTGTATATACATTTATCACCGGGGCAGGTGACAGAGGCATTAAAACCCTCGGGGGCATTTGAGGGGCCTCAGCAGTGGAAAAGAAAAAAAGAGATGGCTTGGAGGCTGCGTAGCGTGGCATCAGTGGCTCAGTCTAAATATGGATTCTTCTGTCTGTCACTTTTATCTTCAAACAAGGCTTTCAAACGTCTGTTGTTTGAGGCGGTCAGAGTCGAGAGACCCCTGGCTCTAAAGTGGCAGTAAAGAAAAATGGAGAGAAATTCACAAGAAGGCATGAGATTCGGAGCGAACAGCAGAAGGGCTCAACTTCGAAAGCATGAAAGGCTTGGGATTTGCTTCCTTTTATAAAAAAAGACTCAGAGAAAAAAGAAAATGAAAGGCTCTGGATTGTGCAATGTTATTTATTGTGTTTTTATTACTCGTTCTTTCTAAAGTTGCCGGCAACCTTACTAGAGTAACCAGACCTTCTCTAGTCTGAGGTTTGGAGAGTTGTCTACTCTGACTCAAGACCTAGAAAGAGTGTAACTTGCCATTGGCTGCAGAATGTCTTTGTTGTCCTCTCCCTCTCTACAACTACTCTAGGTCTTGGAAACTAACTTTGAGGACTTTTGTATTCCCCTAGATGCCCTTTCTGCATAGAAGAGAGCAAGAACGTGTCTAAGTAGACTTGAGAGTGAGTACATGTGTGTGCATGCTTGCATTAGGCAGATCCCTCCTGTTACTAATCGGCAGCGTCTTAGCCTTGAGAGGCACGTCATTCTCTCGGATACCAGAGAAACTGTAAAGAATAACTGTTGTTGCGGATACGGCAGCAGAATGCAGTTGAGAACGCACTCTAAGACCAAAACCAAATGGCCTATAGAGACAGCTGTAAGAGCCATCTACTGATTGGTTTTTGAAACACTTCCTTTCACGGCATCAACCCTGTTAAGCAAGTTGAGCATGCTCAAGTTGTTGCTCCCCTGCAACTCTAATAATCCCCATTCCTGAAATGAATCCTGCTGTGCTTGCTCATCAATGAACAGTCACAGACCTTTCGCCTCTCAAAACAACATCCACTGCTCATGTGCATAATTAAGATCTCAGACCAGATGTGCTTTACAGAGACGTTTCTGATACTGGCCTAAAAGAAATATTTGATATTTAAATCAAAGGCTCCGACCCGGTATTCCTCCTTACCATGAGACAATTTAGGCTTGTCCTTGACTCATGGGCAGCAACACTTGAAATGCGTTTAAATTTGGAGCAAACATCAAAGAGATCCACTGCTTACTTTCAAGTAGTTTGCACCCGGAGGCAAAAACATGGGTTCTGAGGCTCCTGCTCCCTGTAAATAGCTTGGCTTTCAGGGCTCAGTCACCATGCGAATTTCATTCCAGCCTCCTCCTCTCCTGCCTACACACTGCGATCACCCAGAGGTGCCACGGGAAAATTGCCTCACATAATAGACCTGACGATTACTTTGCAACGGCGTCGATCAGTAGCCTGGAATCCAAAGCATTGCTGCTTCAAAGCACAGCAGCGCTTGGGCTGAAACAGATCAAGACTCTGAACAACAAGTGAACAGTATGTATACATATTTGATTTTACAAAGTCAAACATATGCCATGTCATTGGCAATGATAAGGCTAGAAAGCTGTGTAGCTAAAACTACACTTGAATTGTCATTGTACTACTAGTCCACTGTCAAATAAATACTCATTATATTTGTGCCGAAAGCGCCAATCGTAACTTAAAATAACGCAAATAGCACAATATTACTGAGCCATAAATATAATTACTTCTACTGCCTCCGAACAATAACAAACTGTCCTAACATATTCATATTGACTTGGGGCTGCTAAATTAAGTCATTCTGTTCATCCATTTAGAATAGGGTCCATTTAGCTTTCATGTCATTAAAAATAATACAAAATTAAATAAATACCAACATGAAAGAGTAGCTAATTCCTCCCACAGGCGTGCACACACGGACTCGGTCTATCGATAAGCGTGCCCTTTCAAATAATTTTTTTTTTTTCTTCAGATTCCCACATATCACACTGCATTAGTGCTGAACAAATTTCAGTTAATTACAAAGCAAAATGTTCGAAATGCTCCCTAAACCTTTTCAATCCCCTTTAGCATGCTCAGCAGGGACCTGAATATTTACTAGAGTGGTGCAACTTCATCATCACTGTTTCATGCATTTATGTCCCACAAACCCTAGGCAACACTTGTTTCTACTATCTTGACTTTGACCGATACTAAGGCGGCATACTATTCCAGCCATGGAACTTTAATGAAAGCTTTTGCAACGATGCATCCTCTGCTTGGTTGGTCTAATGAGATCCCTAACTGTTTCTGCCATCTGCCAAGCTGAAGTCATGACATTAGCGATGCAGCCAGTCTGGATTCATACATTTTTATACATTATTTTCTCTTAAGTCAACAAAAGCCAAGGAACAGACTTAGCAGTCCGTGTGCCAAACAAAAGAGCAGCATTTTTGCTTATATATCCTTGCAACATAAGGCCATCGGTTCTGTAGACAAATGCCCATTCTTTCCTTCCCAATGATGACTTTTCACATTTCCATAAGGTTTGTACCCCCAAAAAAACATCCTAGTGTGCAAGATGAAGATGTATTTCTGTGTTTAGTGAGGGTGTGGATATACAGAGAGCTCTAGCTAAATTTCAGCTTTATGGGGTTTCATTACATCAGCATTTTCAACCATAAGACAGGATTCCTCAGGACTGCAACCTAGGGCCCTATGAAATGTTTTAATTTTCACAAATTCAGTTTTTTCCGTTTTGATTCAGTCTTTTCTTCATTTTTCAAGACACTGATTTAATGGTTAAGTTAAATTGTATTCCTCAAAGAACATGCCTAATTAATTGAAATCATAAAAACGTACAATATTAAACAGCAATTTATATATATATATATATATATATTGTCACGGGAGGAGCAAACGCCAGACACAGTGGGTGTGGCGTCAGGCCTCGGAGAGGCTTTTATTTACAGAAAATATAACAAAGTCTCCAGGAAAAAGAGGAATCAAGTGTCCAAAATAAAACAGGGGATCTGGTGTCCTCGTCGTGCTGCGGGGTTAGTGAAGGTGGGGCAGTGTTCGAGAAGGAAGGGTCCAGGTAAGGGGCGGAGTCCGGCGGCCGCACGTGCTCCCCTCTTGGAACCGGGGCGCGAGGGGCGGCAGCTTATTTCAGCGGCTTCGTCCTTCTCTCTGCCCACGGCACTTGAAGGGACTAGGTTAGCTGTCCCAGTGCGTTGTGATTGGCGAACAGCTTAGACGGTGTTACAGTACTGCCACGCCCCTTGCCAAAGCAGCAATTTCCATCTGCTCCGGTATAGTTAAGGATGGCGTCAATATTGCCATATTAATTTGAACCGGATTCAGACCCCGAGAATATTGAGCAAGAGGATCGCACAGAACCTTATCACATTTTAGATAGGATGTCAATAACTGCTTAAAAATAACTGCATTTACTATGTACAGATAAGTGCATATGTATTATGTTTATTGTTCTTTAATTCTAATATTATAGCATGAATTGCAGTGAAACTGTTATACAGTTGAATTTATTTAGTCTCATAATTGAAGTGTAAATTCTGCAGATTACATCACTGTCCAGTATTGTACTGTCAGCAATTTATAAAAACGTTTTCATAATTATAACATACATATTTACATACATAATTATTCAGGTGCATGTGTAGTAACTTGCGAAAACTTGAGGCTACAGCAGCACTTCTTCATCGTCGTCGTCTTGTCTGATGCACTCAACCAAGCGTTCTAACCACGACCTCGCCCCTCCCCACCCCTAACCATTCGAATTTCCGTAGGTGGGATTTATTTTAATAATATTCTAATTGGCCGCTTTGTGACATCACAAACCCCGGAAAACAACGCTGTATTCCAAACGAGCCGTTCGTTGTAGTTCTTGAAAAGTGATTTTTTTAAAAATGAAATATCTCCCTTTGGAGTGGACTTTGAGATTTGTAACTTTGCAGATCTTTTTTATGCCCAAAAATACACACTACACACTGACTAAAATTCAAAAAGTGAAAAAGCATAATAGGACCCCTTTAACATTTTTAAGGTGCTATGAAATGTGATTTTTTTTTTCTCAAATTCAGTTTTATTTTTACCAAATTCTGTTTTCCATTAATTTTCTGGATTCCATTTTCTGGATTTAATGGTTTCATTAAATATTAATAATCAAAAGAGCATCTCCAATTCATTTTTATGTTAAAAATAGTTATTTATTTATTTATTTATAAATGCCGTGTCATGTATTTACATTTTTCTGCAAAAAGAAACTCTGGTAAATATTTTTTCTAGTAAATATTCCTAATAATTTTAGTAGTAGTACTATCATTACATTAAGTACTATTTCTGTCACAGTTTCTTCAAGTTAAACCGAACTTTTATTTTGACAGGTTGCTGTGAAAACCTTTATTAACCTGTTTGTATATGATATGACAATAGTTTGTATCAAAATAAATGGTAAAATGTTTATGAAGTGACTCTCAGAGCAGTTCTAGAGATTATGTTAATGTGTTCCTGTACTCATATATTGAGACGGCAGAGGCTGAAATCACCGCGAGCATCACGCATGCTTCAGTATGTGTGTAGTAAACGAAACCACGCGTCTGCACCACTCATTCACACAGAGGCACGCAGGATTCATATTTAAATGGTTTTGTGGCTTAATATTCAGACACTGGTCCATAACACATTTTGATTTAAGTGTACTGACCTACTTTTGATGTATCCATGCAAAATTTGGCAAATTCCATGACATTCCGCATTATACCATGAATTCTATTTTTATGACTGGATTCCACGATTCCATCCACATTTTCTGCACGCGGAAATCATAGGGTCCAAGCAACCCTAACATACTCTTAAAAAGTAATAGTTTAGAAATACTGGTGGTTATGTATCCTGTCATCTGCACTGGTTTCTTTACACTGAAATCTTACATAACTTTTAACCATGCCTAGCTTTTAGTCTCCCATCAAAGATGCCAAAAAAAAGTCTGTTCCTCCTAGCTCTAAATAAACATCATGTCCTTCATAAGAATAGAGCTGACCAAGGCCATGAAAGATCAGATATTGTCTCCCCATTAGCATTAGCACTTAACATTCTGCTTACCTCATACACTTTAATGACGTCCCTTAGCTCGGGATTACCTGTTTCTTTTGTCTCTGTTTATTCATCTGTTTGGTTGGTTGCCATTTTTGGATTGGTACTCTCGAAATCCTCTTATCAAAGAGCACTCAAATGAATGCTTAAGATAGCACATGCTAAAGTTTCCATCCCTCCCCCATAAGACTCAGATCCCTCTTCTCACTGGAGAGAAAATTGGAAAAAAAGCAGTACACCCTTCGGAGACGGGATTAGGCCCTTTTCTCCCAACATCCTTAAATTGCTGTAATCTCCTATGCAGAACACATCTGCAGCTAATTGATGGATTTGCTAGAGGATCTGAGAGCGGCTCGTTCCACTGTGTACTTCGTGTTTATTTAGCCCATAGAGAGGCGGTTTGATAGCGGGGAGTGTTCTTCATCTGTAGACCGCTCTTTTGAGGAAAGTGGCTGATCAGCGGTGACCTGCTTGTCAAAGTATCTCCAGACACTTCCCCAGGCCTGTACATAATTACAATGTTTGTGCATGCTCTCCAGTGTGCGTGTTGGTTTTGCATGAATAATGCAATGGATGCTGGAGTACAGGGGGCATATTGTTGTCACCCGTATAGAGCGGATTGCCGGCCACTTCAGAGTGCACCCGTAAGTGAAATGCAGAACGAGGCATGGCAGCCAGTGAAATGGGTCCGATATACCTCCGCTCTTATGGTATAGTTACTAGCTGACAACTGCATTTTTACATGCGCTGTGTTTGCTATTATCCAATGATTTTGGTTCAAAATGGAGTGATCGGGTATAACAGACAACAACATTTCCCTCAACGCAGAACACTCTCAACATAAGAAGGCTTTTAGGCACTAGAGCTGGTGATTATTGTGCCAGTTGGTGGGAGAAATTTCGAGCAAGTAACATATAAAAATAAATTGTTCTCATGGGATTGTGGGTTCGAGACTGGCTTGTCCCAATCCACCCTGTCAGTTCTATACTGTCATATATATTGCAAAAAGAGTTTTTATTCAGTATTCATGACTGGTTTTGCAGTGGAAAAGAATGATCTAAAAATCCTCAAAACAAGATGAATTTGCTTGGAAAGATGTATAACACCTCATGTTGTTCCAAACCCATAAGACCATCGTTCATCTTCGGAACACAAATTAAGATAATTTTAATGAAATTTGAGAGCTTTGTGACCCTGCATAGACAGCATTGCGTCGTGGTACTCTCCTGAATGGTGGCGGACGTTGGTGCAGAGGAAAAGAATTGTTGAATAAAATTGTTATTTGTTTTCTTTGCACACAAAAAGTATTCTCGTAGCTTCGTAAAATTCAAGTTGAACCACTGATGTCACATGGAATATTTTAACGATGTCCTTACTATCTTTCTGGGCCTTGAACGTGTCAGTTGTGTTACTGTCTATGGGAAGGTCAGAGAGCTCTCGGATTTCATCATAAATATCTTAATTTGTGTTCTGAAGATGAATGAAGGTCTTACAGGTTTGGAATGACATGAGGGTGAGTAATTATGACAGAATTTTCATTTTTGGGTGAACTATCTCTTTAAGGCAGATACAAGTGTTAATTCTAAAATATTAACATACTTAAAAATTTAAAATGAGGTAAAGAGAGTTGATTCCTCAAATGACACTTAATAAAGACTGTACTTGTCCATAAATGGCAAAAATGTACACCAAGAGGGTTGGGGTTTGTGTACGAGGAGGAAGTGTTTGTTGAAAAAGTACAAATGTGAGTTGGGGGAGGGGGGAGGGGCCTGTGTTTGCAGGCAATGATCTATTTTTTCCCCATTATCCGGGCTGCATACGTGGGGCTCATTTACATTCATGGTTATCCAGATAATGAAGCTTTCAATCCAGGGGATCCTGCGGTGAGAACAATGAACCCAATTACCTCCTGCCGCCTGCGAGATGGGATGGCAGACTCTGAGACAGATGGGAGAGGCTGCGGTCGGCCAGCGATCCAATCACATTTATCTCACTCCCCTGATTCTCTCCCCCCACACCCTCCCCAACCTTCCTCCGTTCGTGCTCACATCGCAACTTATCAACAGGCCAAGGCCAAAGCCCCGGGATCAGTATGTAGAACCAGCCACCTCCCTATTGCTGAAAACCTACAGCCTCGTGGAAATGCCAGGTCAAGCCTCTATACGGTTCACTATTACCTCCGGGACAATTATTTGACTTCAAATACTTGTTGATATACAGAAAGTTAACATCATAAAAACTGAGTCTACTTACATTCTTAAGCATTTCTGGACATATTCTGAATAATTCATTGGTGCAGTTTACTTTACTTAAAAAAAAAAAGTTTAAAACTTGCTCCACCGCCGAAATAACTTGACATCACCAAGCCCTCCCTTATTTTAACCCCTCCCCTCCAACCACCTGTCAAATAAAGACCACTCTTCACAATCCAGTCGAATCCCAACAGGTACAATGTTTTTTTTTTGGCCATTTATGATTATGTTTCACTCTAAAAAAAAGCATATTACAGAATATGGACTGTTGATTTGTTGTCTTTAATACATTTTCAGATTTCCCATTCATGCAATGACAACATTAACACTAGAACTACCAGAATTCTATAACTACTAGAATGGCCATAGCGGTCATTCTGACTGTTCATATTAGACTGAACTGAATGCCATTTTTGTCATATCATATTTACATTCGAAGCTTCTTTTGAGGTTTTACAATGAAGCTTTGAATGTCTGTCATCATAGTTTATGATGTAATCACCCTAAAAATACGATTTTTTGCTGTAATATTTAATTATGTAATTATGTACGAATGTGCGTGCCTCGCTTTGTGTCCCACAAGTGGGAGAGCAAAAGTTTTTCACCGCAGTGAAAATATTGTATTTGAAAGTCTAAATGCCAACAAATATGAATGGAAGCAGAATATTTCTGTAGATAAAATATGTTGTGAATTTTGGAAATGATTACATACATCTTTTTTCAATACATTTTTACTTTTGAACTTTACAACGCTCTGGAGTTATTGGAAATGTTTGGATCACATGAATCGGAAACAATTCTATGCAGCCACCACTGGAATTGTGATCCATGAATAAATGGATCTGTTATGATAATATAAGTAATAATAAACATCGTCACTGTCGCTAAAAAAAAGCCTAAGTTTGTTTTATTTCACAATATCAGTCTTGTCAGGGCTAAAATTAGCTATGCATTAGCTATAGCATTACAATAATAATAGCCATAATAATAACAATAATTATTATTATTATGGCTATTTTGTCATAACATTGAAGTAGACGAATTGTTCGATAAAGTCTTTTTTTTTTCTTTGCACACAAAAAGTATTCTCATAGCTTCGTAAAATTACGGTTGAACCACTGATGTCACATGGATTATTTTAACGATATCCTTGCTACATTTCTGATCCTTGATTGTGTTAGGATCCTTGCTGTCTATGGGAGGGTCAGAGAACTCTCGGAATTCATAAAAATTATCTTAATTTGTGTTCCGAAGATGAATGAAGGACTAACAGGTTGGGAACGACATGAGGGAGAGTAATTAAAGACAGAATTTTCATTTTTGGGTGAACTATCCCTTTAAGGCTTGATTTCATAGATTGTATTTTGTTTTACTTTTGTTTTAAGGATAAATGAAAAATAAAATAATCTGCCAGTGCTATAAATAAGTACATTTCTCTATTGTTTTAAGTAGAAAACACACAAAAATGGCTAAAAGCTTTCATGCACTTTTGCAATGCATTAAATGTGATGATAGGTTGTATTTTGTTTTACTCTTTAGAATAAGTGAAAAAAGTACATTTATCTTGTTTTAAGTATTTGTTTTAGCTATTTTAGAAAACATAAAGTCATTTTTTGCAATGTATGAAATATGATGATTTGTTTTGTTTTAGTTTTAAGATTAAGTGGAAAAAACATGAAAATATAAACTATAAATACAAAATATAAAAATATAAAAACTTTATAGAAAAATGGGTAACACTTTATTTTACAGTGTCCTTGTTACACGTTACATGTACTTACTATAATAACAATAGATTATGCATAATTATATTCAAGTAACCTTAAAATAATCCTTAATCCTAACTACATGTAGTTAATTAATATTACTCAGTAATTAATTACACTGTAACAAGGACATCTTGAAATAAAGTGTAACCGAAAAATGCTATGATGCATTTTTCTATATTAGTAAAATACATGAAAGCTTGACCTTGTATTACAGGCCTCCCAAATTCTCTATAGGTAACTTTTCACCGTTTTTGACAAACCATTTATAGTACTGAAAAATATTGGCGCTAAAAAGCATCAAATCATGTTACAACACAAATATTTCATAACAAACACCACCTATTTACGTTAAACACTCCATCAAACCTTCCAAGCGGATCGTTAAAACCTCTTAAGTCTCCTCCGTATTATTATTGCATCCCATGTGAGCTCCTAATGTTTGACTAGAACTGTTACCGGCTTCACCTGTTATTTCATCACAAAAGGATCGTTTATTACATTACACTTATTCTCCTCGGCTGATGACAGCTCACTGGAACAAAGAATAAATATAGCCGAGAGAGTGGATAGAAAAGGGCCCAAACAGCAGTTTCCTGGCAGCACCGGTAGGCAAGCGAGGATTGGAGGAGATGACAGAAGCCAAAGGATTAATGGTCCCATGAGAAGCCAAGGTAAAGCACGCCGCTCCATCCTGACATCTTTGTACTTGTAAGAGCACACAAATTAACCAGGCGACACGGTGAATAATGGTCAGGCCGCTTCCATCAGTCCTATTTAACAATGCATGCAAAAGCTCTGAATGCGTTTTGGGAGGGCGGCGGGGGCCAATGCGGGAACGAATATATAGAAGAGCGAGAGGTTGAAAAGATCACGTTGATGTACGTGAGTCCCATGTCGAGTTGTAAAATCATTGGGCCTATAAACACGAAGCACTCGCTATATAACCCATTAGTGGCCGCAAACAATTTGGTAGATTATTTTTTTTTTTTACGTTTTAAATGACTAAATCTTGCTTTTTCATGTGTCTATAAACACAGCAAATGATTATGGCCATAAGAATATTTTAAATGCGAGTACTCCAAATGCAATCCATTAGTGAGAGGGGCAGTTTACCACAAAGAAAACACATCAGATGTGTGATGTGCTCGGCTGCCTGATGCATTTAAGCAATATATGAACTGTGCTAAAGTGAAAAAGACAGCTAGGATGGGTTAATTTAGCTTCAAGCCCATGTAAAAGCCTTGGGTCTTCTGTCGGTTTGCCAAGTACTGGTCTCCTGGTAGACGCTAGGCTGATTTGCATATTCTGTGTCCTTAAATTTGAGGTTAGGTCTCTCGTTGTCCTTTAGCTTCTGATTATAATAATTGTCTGATAATATTTACTCTAAATAGCAAACCGTGAGCAACCAAATCATGCAAGTTTACACAAGCTAATCAACGATTTCATCCAAGAAAAGCGGTTGCCACTTTCTATGAGTAGGGTGCAAAATGGGGCCTGAAACATAAAAAATAGTATTATAAATATATGTACAAATATTAAGATTGGATATTATACACATAATTTTTTCTTTCTTTTCAATAAATGATCAGAAAAAGGAGGATCTTAAACTTCAGTAAATCTTGAATGTCAACCTTAGGACTCTTTTATTTTTTATTCATTGTATGAATTCCTTTTATATTAAGGTTTTCAACACAGTTACCAAAATTTAGAGTTAGTTTAAATACGGCTCGAATTTTTTAGCAATAAACAAATAAATATCAAAATATATCATTTTAAAAACCTTTAAAAAAAACACAAAAGTACCAGAGTTGCAAAATTAAACTAAATAATACACTGAAAACAAAAATCTAAAAATCATTATAAAAGGAGAAATTCGTTTGAGAAGCAACAGCGCATAAGAGTCTTATTTTCAAAGAAAATTAAAGAAAACTATTTACAAAGGGAATATGAGCATTCATCTTGACCTTAATTGTGTAAAAATTAAGAAAACTGAATAAGATTATTAAGTAAATATGTGATTTAAATATTTTAATTATTTAAATATTTTTACAACATTGAATATTAGTTTAAAGGGGTGGTTGACTGGGTTTTTTTCTAGGCTTGTGGGAATAAGCTCGTTGTAGTCCCTACCAGTCGTTTTTGTAGGCATTAAACTGCCAGAATTTTAAAAGACGATATCTCCGTTTGCATTGAACTTTCAGCGCTGCAACTTTGCAGATATTGTTTATGCTCCAACAGCAACATTACACACTAACTAACGTTAAAAAAGTGAAATCGCAATCAACCACCCCTTTAACAGAAAATATTAAAATTTAGGCATTGTGAGCTTTCAAATTTTGGATACAGAAAAGGTTAAGACCTCTGATACTGTTAAGACTGGCTAAAATCCACTAACTGAGTAGTTTATCAAATATATTAGTAACTATCTAAATAAATAAACAGTATTTCTTATGCTTTTAAAAAAGTCATGAGGTGTATTTGCAGAAAGTGCCAATTCTCCAAATCTTTCTTTAGTTTCTGTGGTTTTCTCTTCTCGCCAAGTGAACAAAAACAACATGGCTAACTACCAGTGCTCAAAGTAGCATCCGGCTAGGCGCAAACAATTGGAAGAGAAACTTCACCAAGGGTTCACAGCTGTTTGCAGATGTGTCATTCTTCCGCAGCATGTTGCTTCACTCACTGTGTCTCCCACTAATGACCAGGAGGTCTGAATCCACCGGCTCCCTATGGGGAGACAGCTGACGACCCACGCCATTCCTCTCTGGGCGTCTGTCGAGCTGCGCCGCTGGCTGTGATCCCGCCTGAACGAACTGCCGATCTGCTGTATTGTGCCAGCATGGTGGCTAAGCCCACCGAAAGCCCGTCCAACCAATTTATTCCTCCCAGAATGCCAAGCAGGCTGTAATGGGGACACTGGGGACCAGAAACACTGGGGTCTTCTCACAGACGGGGGGGGACGCATTACGAAATGAGCACAGCCCACCCCCCAGAGACAGCACTTCAGCTTTGTTATGTTACAATATGGACTGTACGAAACTGGACAAACACATTGACGCCAATTTTGTTGTTGGAAGTTGTCAGGCCACTGAACTTTTGGTCGCATACTTGCCGCTAGATTCACCCACCTTAATGTTGTTGCAAACCTGTTTCTTTCTTCGATGGAACATAAAAGAACATATTCTGAAGAATGTTTCAACTGTGGTCCATATAACTAGGGATGTAATGATACGATTCACGATACGATTCACAATATGATTCACAATACGGGTTTTTTAACAAAATGAGATTTAAGACTAATTATAAAAAGAAAGTTAAGCTAAAAGTAACAAAGCTAAATTTAAATTTTCAAAACATTCAAAACATGGTGTATGTTTGTAGAGTAATTTACAACAGCTTCGAACGCAGCTCAACCAATCAGAATCAAGGACCGGAACTATCCGTTTTAAAACAAATTCCAAATCAAATAAGAAATACAAATAAAAGAAATCTCTTCATATAAACAAACTAAGGCTTAATGCCTGTTCACACCAAGAACGATAACTATAAAGATAACTATATTATCGTCCGCACCAGACGCACGATATTGTCTGTTTATTCTAAGTGCACACACATCTGCCACTTTAAATTCTCGAGCTCGTTATAGTAGGATTGATTCTGACTGGGTGTCAATGTTTTGAATGTTCGTAAGTAGGAAAAAACATTCTGAAAGTGATTCCAACGATATCGCTTTTCTGTGCCTTTATCATTATAGCTGTAGCGTGGACTTGAGAAAGAAGTCCACACCACTTTTTAGAACCATATATTTATTGTTATCTTTATAGTTATAGGCCTTTAGTCTGTCCATTTAAAATTAGAGGTATCCACTGCATTTTAACCAAAGATGCTGCATACATGCAGCACGAGTAGTTTTTGATTCAAATTTGATTGTACAATTTCAGAATTTGAAGCAAAAACAGAATGGTCTGACTTTATACTACATAAAACTTATCTGAACGAAAAAAGGAAAAAAAAACAGCAGATGGGCTGAATGAAAACGCAAATTCACTCTCTGACAGCAGGTGGCACCTATGGTTTAGTGGCAATAAAGTGTTTCCTTGGTTACCGTTTTACTTGGTTTACCTTGGTAAACAAAGCAGCACTGCGCTTATAAACACTACTTTAATATGCATTATACTGAGGCAAGATGAAAAGAAAATACCATCTAAGGTTTTCTCAAGACAGTCAAGACATTCATATGAACCCCCACCTCCAACTGTATTGGGATTCCTTAAACATCTCAACCGACTTGAATCGTCACATTTTTTTTAATCGATTTTCAACTGACTCTGGGTGCTTTGTTACATCCCTACATATAATGGAAGTCAATGGGGTCCAAAACAAAAACATTTGGACCCCACTGACTTTCACTGTGTTGACAAAAAACACAAACATTTTTCATTTTCTTCTTTTTTGTTCCTCAGAAGAAAGTCAGTCATATAAGTTGGAATGACATGAGGGTGAGTAAATGATGGCAAAATTGGAATTTTTGAGTGGACGCTTCCTAACGTTAATGGTTGCAGCTATTGCGAAATTTAAATCATGAACAAGCCTTGTTTGCTGTTCTTAGCTGGTCTCCCAGCCTGACCAGTCATAAAAAACCCTTTAAAACAGCTAACAAACCTGTTAACCTGTCAAAGCCTGTCCAGGCTAAGACGTCATCTTAAGCTGGTTTAAGATGTTTAGATGTTTTTTCAACAGGGTAATGCTAATATACACTCTTAAAAATGAAGGTTCCAAAAGGGGGTTTTCACAGCGATGCCATAGAAGAACCAGTTTTGTTTCGACAAAGAACCTTTCAGTGAACAGTTCTTAAAAGAACTTAGTTTAGTTAGTTAGTAGTTAGTAGTTTTCATAGTGTGAAGAACATTTTAATAATCTAAAGAACCTTCTTCCACTGTAAAGAACCTTTTGTGGAATGAAAAGGTTCCATGGATGATTCTTTGTGGAACCACTGATGCCAATAAAGAACCTTTATTTTTAAGAGTGTACAATGAATTCAAAGAAATGATTCTGCACAAAAGGATTAATTTCACATGAGAAAATGTGATCTAGACTAAAACTGATGTTGGTATTTTTTACATAAAGCTCATTATAAAGCTTATTTTACCTTCACAGTGCAGCTGCATAAGTACAGTCGCCCTACTGAACTTCTTTTGTTGAACTAACGAATCATGCAAGTCACGTACAGGCTTCTGATAAGCAGGGTGCCTTCAGAAATGTTTGGGCCAATGGCGACCGCGCTTTAAATGTGCTAATTTGCAGCAGACTGGCAGTGCTTTCACACCAGTTAGAGACGCACTTTAGATTTCACCAGCAAGGTGAGACTGTTTTTATGGGCTGCGATAGTTTCATGCTTTGCCTGGTGACTTTTTTATTCGCTTAAAGAAATCGCCGGGGAACAGAAAATACGAGGAAATCATAATTAATGCCAGCCTGATAAATTGAAACAAATAAGCACGACTTACAAAATAAGAGTTTGTTTTCGGATGCATTTATCATGGCAAGTGTTTTCGTATTCATTTCCTGCGCACTTTCGAATCATAAAACAGGCTAAAATACATCACCTGAGCTTTGCTTATGACCCCGTCTGACGTTTAAACCTTGCAGATGGTCTTAAAGGCTCTTCATCTGTGTATTCGCCATGTTAACACGTGACTTGTAAGTGTATCTGCGCCCATGCCAATCTCAGGTTGGCACAGGTTTGTGCCAGAAAGCTGTTTTGTGGCATGTCTGGCACACCCAATCCAGCTGGTTTCCTCCAGAACATGCCAACATCTCCCGTTTCCAAACACGCTTCTGATAGGTGGACAAAACCCCAGGCGGACACCTGGCTAGCTAGCGTACATGCTAGTGCAATGTGCAAATGAAGTTGTTGTTGTATTTAAATGTATTGCCATATCAGCTTTACAAACTATTTACGTGGCATATACATATATAAGGTAAGAAAAAATGTTTTATTACAGTTTTATTAATACAGTACAACTCTATAAAAGGTTCTTCAAATATACTTGTGGAAAAAAATGTAAATGCTATTTACACATATTATGTGCTTAAAAAAAAATACAAATAAATAAATAAATATATATATATATATATATATAAATATATATAACATTTAGATTTATTTATAATATATAATATATGATATATATTTACAATGCATTTGATTATTTTGTAATCATATATTTCTAATAATAGTTATTATAATTAATATTACATATAAATATTCAACTCTACAAAAGATTCTTTAAATGTTCTTGTGATAAAAATTCTAAAAGTTTTTTTTCCCCTTCTTTCTGGGTTCATCTTACAAAGCAAGTCCTTCAAAGATTGTTCTGATAAAAAACTTAACAAAAACTTGTAACATATCATACATAATTTTTTTTAAAGTCCATATTTAATCTTTTATCAAAATGTAATTTGGATAAAATATTAAAGCAACTTCCATTTCGTATGACGTCACAAATCTCCCTCATTTTTCCATCCTGATATGTAATAACTAATTTTCACAAACCATAAAGATAAGATCAACTTCCGCCCTACATTTTTTTCTCATTTGTTATTGCGTTTAAATATCGAAATATTGAAAATACATCAGTTTACGAACGTTAAATGGGTTTGGAGTCGCTGCATGTGGCTTAAACAAGGTCACAAGGTGGCTTAGGGTTTATTAAAGAAAGGTGGATCTTTTATTTTCATCCTGTAGCTACATGTCTTCTTTAGCTTTAGCTGTAATGGAGAATAAATTCAGTGGTGTGAAAGTGAGAGGAATGTAGACGCGAACACTGGCAGCAGAACATAGGCGACTGAGGAACATCCTGTGTGGAGGATGTAGCTGCAGCAAGTGCAAAATATTGTTATCTGTGATGACCTCCCTTTCACGTTTCATTAATGTCATCCAGATAGGGGCCGAACAGCGAGCCACATCCCCCCTACAGCGTGAGCATGCCAAAGTTCTGTGGTGAAACATCTGGAATGATCCTTTGCGATATCAGAGAGCGAGGAAAATCAAAGACTCTGTAAGAACATTTATCATTTAATCAGGTGACAGGGTTTGATTTTAGTTTATGCAAAACAGGTTATTGTCGGCATATTGAGAGAAAAACGCACTTGTAAATGTGTCACTTCACACTATGGAGAAGCCGTTGCGCACCTGACTTGTCTGTCAATCAGCAGAGCTGTTTTTGCTCGAGTTGCTCTGTAAATAGAAGCACTGAAGAAGTAAGATAAAGATGGGTAAATGCTCTATTTACTCTTCTATATGGAAATTTGAAAAACATTTAAGACAGTGGTTCTCATTCACTATCAAAACCTGAAGGTCACTTATTTCATTTCAAAAAATTTTTTTGCAAAAATATTTAAATAATTTATTACGTGTCTATCTATCTATCTATCTATCTATCTATCTATCTATCTATCTGTCTATCTATCTGTCTGTCTGTCTATCATGCAAATATAATATGCCTATAATGTAGAAAGAATAATATAAATATAAATAATTATTCTTGTATAAAAACAAAAATACTAATATGTAATTACAAAATAAAAATTGCATCTACATATAATATAATAAAATATAAAGCATATAAAGCATAATATATAAATAAACTAATAAGTAAATAATAAATATACAGAATTTATAAATAAACACTAAAACAATAAATAGAATACATAATTAATAAAAATATAAACCATAACATTTTATGATATTTATAAAATATTTTAATATATTTTTGTAATCATTGAATAGTTACTATAATTCATATTATTATTAATTCATATTATTATTATTATTATTATTATTATTATTATTATCATTATTATTATTATAAAACTTTAATATGCTTGCACTATGTAGAATATAAAAATAAAGAATTAGAATTATTTATATATAAATAAATAGAATTTAAAAATAAAAAATAAATTATTATTTTTTTAAATATAATGATGACTTTTTTTGGTAAGCATAAGCATATACAAAGCATATAAAATTATTAATATAAAGAAAAATATATAAATAATAAAATATTAAAATATAATTCTTAAAATGTATGATATTATCTTTTTTATAACAATAATTAATTAAAAATTCTAAATGAACATATAAACAAAAAATAACAAAATCCATGTTTTCAAGGCCACTAGAATTTAGTCTGGTTTGTGCTAAAATGAATCTTACATTTAGAAAAATGCAAATGTAAAAATCTATATTTTTGTTCCTAAAATGCATCTTAATTTCAGACAAAAAAGATGCAAAATTATTAATAATTCATTTTTTTCTGCATGAAAACATTCATACAGATGCGTTTATGCACAGATAAGTGTGTGTGCACAGTTAAACCCAATGGTGGAGATCCCACAGTGCAAAATCAAAACTTGAGATTGTACCAAAAACACCTCTAGAAAAGCAGTGGACACATGACCTGACAGCAGCCAAAGGGAACTGCCATTCAATTTTAGAGTGGCAACTGGCAAGACACCGGCGTTTCACAGCGAGGAGTTTCCACTCAGCCTGAGACCGGAACAGTCCCACTTTCAAGCTTTCAGCATAGCCTTAGAGTTTTAAAGCAGCCAGGACTTTTCAGTCATTCCGGAGCTTGATTTGATATATCGTGGTTTGATGCTTGTTGTCAGTAGCTGTGAGTTACAGCAGGCGTGCCGCATGGATTAAAAAGCCTCTCCAGATTGCATTGGCCTTGCCCATTCCCGCTCTAGCAGAGACTTCAAGGTTCTGTGTTAACATTCTGAATCAGTCCCTGCATTCCCCTAAATTAATTCTCCTTTAAGCATATTTTGCTTCTCCCTTATTCCCTCGCAACATTAATAGGAGACAGATGTCCATAATGGAGTCCAAGTTTTTTTTTTTTTTGTCCATGCAATACATTAAAGAGATTTTTTGGCTTTTTTTTCTCCAAAATCCCAGGTGAAAATAAAACAAAGTACTACTGAACTGCTTTATCCATGTGGATGATAGACGTGATGGACTGGCAAATGCAATTCTGTTTCTCTTAAATGCACAGGAGAAAAACATGATTGTTTGTTTCAAACCACTTTCAAACCGATTTATTACAGAATAATGTTATGCCATCTGTTGGGAAAAACAGACATGGATATTTATTTAATCTGTAACCCTCTTAATTATGCAACAATATGGTGTTTCTTTAAACTACTTGAAACTAGGGCTGGGAATTCAGAATCGGTTCTGTTTTAAATACTTAAACAGTAAATAAATGTTCAGCATGAAATCAAAATTGGCCATGTTTATCTTGTAAATGCACATTTGCGGTCTTATTGACAGTGATCTGAATGTACAATAAAAAAGTCTTTGTTTTTTTAATGACTAAATCTTTTTAATGAATAAAAAAAAAAATACAATTCTTAGTGTATGTCCCAAAATTCAGATTTTTTTCCCATACAATTTTTCTCACAACACAAGATAAAAACTCAGAATTTTGAGAATGAAAGTCAGAATTCTGAGTTTGCATCTTGCAATTCTGAATTTTTGTCAGAATTGCAAGGACAAAGTCCAAATTGTGATATACAAACTCAGAATTGCAATAAAAAAAATCTGAATTGTGAGATAAAAAGTCGCAATTAAATTTTTTGCAAAAAAACTGAATTGCGAGATGTAAACTCATAATTCAGAGAAAAAAAAGTTAGAATTCTGAATTTGCATCATGCAATTCTGAATTTCTGTCAGAATTGCAAGGACAAAGTCCAAATTGTGAGATATAAACTCAGAATTGTGCTAAAAAAAAATCTGAATTGTGAGATAAAAGTCGAAATTACATTTTTAGCAAAAAACTAAATTGCGAGATGTAAACTCATAATTCAGAGAAAAAACGTCAGAATTGTAAGAAAGTCTGGCTTTTTCTTTTTTGTCAGAATTGCAACAAAAAAAGTCCAAATTTTGAGATGTAAAAAACAAAAGTCGCGACAACTTGCGAGGATAAAAGTTTGAATTGTGAGATAAAAATTCGCAATTACCATTTTTCGTTTTTTTTTCTGTGGCAGAAACAGGTTTCCATAGATTCCTGAACGAATGACTCTCATGAGTCAGTTCTGTCAATGAATCATTTAAAAAGATTCACAAATCGGTCTCAAATGTGGTGTTTGTATAGCATATTAGTTTTACTGTTTTTGCCATAACTACACTGTAAAAAATATTTTTGGTGTATGTTTTACAAGAAAACACAATTTCAGTCATTCTGCCTTAAAATATTATATTTAATTGAATGCGTCACTTGCCGTTTCTTTGACTTTTTTTTTTTTTTTGGTGAAATTCGCTTGCAATTTCTGAGTGAACATTGTTTCAAAGTACATCACACACCAAATTTTGTTTTGTGTGTATATACAGCAGAAATAGTAAGAATAATATGCTAGTATGCTATTTAGACTGAGATCGAATCAGTCTACAACTCACTGAATCAGACAGAGTGCATACTGAATCTGATTCACTCACTGAACCACAAGTGATTCTCCAGACATAAATCAAAACATTAAACTTCCATAAAACTACTAAAAGAATCATTAACACACTGGAGATGTTAAATCAAATCAGAAACAGATTCATTCAATTCCCGTCCCATTTGTAATTTATACATGCAATCGCTGCATCTCCTAAACTTTACATTACATGAGAAGATATAATAGAATGGCGCGCTTCTTATCTCAGATGCTGATTCTTCAACCGATCACGTACGCTACATCCTTTCCAAGACTGAGATCCTTGGTTCCTTTTTACGATAGTGCATCTCTGTTATTAGTCATGAGCTCGCATCAGGGAAGCTAATCTGAAGTGAAAAGCCACTCATGCTCTGATCTATCCAATAAGCCTCCCCTGCCATCAAAGTGCTCTTTGAAGTTCATGTTCTCCAGACAGATTGGTTCAGGTGTCAGGTCAGAGTTCCTGTAGCCAAAGGTAACGGCAGGCATTTGAAGCCTTATTCCAATACCTTTATGTTCTTACCCGTCCCATCATGTTTATTACAAGGGGGCAAGAAGAACAAGCTTTTGTTCTCAAACAAGATGTTTCTTCATTTGCACAAGATTTTAAGAGACTTTGTTGTCGGATCAAGTAGGAAAACATTAGTTTGGATTAGATGGCGTTTGAAATCACAAATTCAACTTAATGCTATTTTTGTCTTATGAAATGTCAGAATAATATAAATAGATGGTAGGTTTCTGAACTTTTGCTTGTTTTACAGACCGATTAGCATTTTAGGTTAGTGATATTACTTAACATTTCACATTGTGTTATGTACACGTCTTTTTATTCCTAGCAGATGTGAAAAAAATGGTTTTCTGTTACATATTGAACATTAAAATGTTCATACATACATATACTGTAATACATAAAATACATATACATAAAAACATAGATATAAACATACATATATGAACAAATATGAACAATGTAATTATTAATAAATACATATAATTTGTAAATAAATAGTAAAACAAATTAAAAAATATAAAAATGTAATTATAAATAATTGTTTTGTTATAAATTTAATTTATAAATAAACTGATAAAGAAAATTTTGAATTTGAAGAATTCTATTTATAAATATATAGAATTTATTGATAATGCAAAACATACCAAAATACATCATAAAATGTTATTATTATTATTATTTATTGTATAAATAAATCAATGAATAAATAAATAAAGAAATAAATAAAGAAATAAATAAATAAAAGTGTATAGGCACAGTTAGTGAATCAATAATTTAAAAACCCAATAAATTATTGTAACTATTAATGAAATATCTAAAAATATATATATTATTGTAATTATAAATAAATAGTATAACAAATAAAAATACTAAAATATAATTATAAAATAATAATAATTTTGTTACAAATTTAATTGATAAAGAAAAATATAAATTTGAAGAATTTTGTTGATAAATATATAGAATTTATTAATAATGCAAAAACAATATAACACACACACACACACACACACATACAAACACACACACACACACACACACACACACACACACACACACACACACACACACTATATATATATATAGTGTGTGTGTGTGTGTGTGTGTGTGTGTGTTTGTATAGATAGATAGATAGATAGATAGATTGTTGCTAAAAATAAAACGTATGCCTTTTAATGCCATACTACAATAAAATAGAACCACATAACTATAGACAAAAAAGTAAGTACAAGTATAATAAAAAGTATAATATAATATAAATTATATATATATATAATTAAAATATATATGTTGATAAAAAATAAAATACCTTTTTATTTATTTGATTCCACTGAAAACACTTTTAAAACAAGTAATAAATCTGAATTACTGGCCCAACCGTGTCAACCATTAAAATCCTAACTGTTGAGGCCCGGTAATTGTGACAAACTCTCTTCACAGCATGCCAGTATTAGAAAATCAACTGGTACATAACGCGAGAGCACAGTTATCGATGTTAATGTGCTGGACGTTTTGTTCACGCTTCACAGCAAAGGTTACAGATCTTCTAACTGCGAGGCTTTTACAACCAACTAGTGAGCACTTCTTTCTCCATTACCTGCACTCTCATTTGCCTTGCCTGGCGAGGTAATCAGCAGCCCATGCCGGACAACATGACACACACACACACAGCTCTCGGTTCTAGCGAGCAGCCGTCGTTTAAAGGCTTTTTGCTGTGCCCTCTGAAGCAGCATGGGCTCTCTTTAATGGTGCATTGCTCCTGGAGTCCCCACCGTACCCATGTGTATCTGCCAAGGTCTGGTGTCTGTCTGCTGCTGGGGTATTTTTGGAGGTGTGGTGAGCATCATAAATAATGTACCTGTAAATGATACGCGTCTGGTCTCGCTGACAAATGGAGCAA